>NW_028164656.1:5000-17389 GCF_964263955.1 Coregonus lavaretus
TTTCTCCTGTTCTTCTTATTTCTATTTCTCGTGTGTTTTTGTTGGTTGAGAGAATGCCAAGAGTGTGCAAGGCAAAGGTGGAAGAACTTTGAAGAATCTCAACACTTTTTTGGTTACTACATGATTCCATATGTGTTCTTTCATAGTTTTGATGTCTTCACTACTATTCTACCATGTAAAAAATAAAGAAAAACCCTTAAATGAGTAGGTGTGTCCAAACTTTTGACTGGTACTGTGTAATATATATATATATGATGGGATGTATCGACATTATGGACAGCATGTGGATAGAATATGTAGTATAGGTAGGATAGAATAGTATATATACAGCAATAGTTAAATAGGATGAGCCTTGACTAGAATACAGTATAATATAATATATAATATGCCATTTAGCAGACGCTTTTATCCAAAGCGACTTACAGTCATGTGTACATACATTTTTACGTATGGGTGGTCCCGGCGATCGAACCCACTACCCTGGCGTTACAAGCGCCATGCTCTACCAATTGAGCTACAGAGGACCACATTGAGCTACATAGGACCACATTGAGCTACAGAGGACCACATTGAGCTACAGAGGACCAGTATATACATATGAAATGAGTAAAACATGATGTAAACATTATTGAAGTGACCAGTGTTCCATGTCTATAGGGCAGCAGTCTCTACGGTGCAGGGTTGAGCAACCTGGTGGTAGTCGCTAGTGACAGTGACTAAGTTCAGGGCAGTAATGGCTATTTAACAGTCTGATGTGCCTTGAGATAGAAGCTGTTTTTTTCAGTCTCTCGGTCCCAGTCTTGATGCACCTGTACTGGCTTCATCTTCTGGATGATAGCGGGGTGAACAGGCCGTGGCTCGGGTGGTTGATGTCCTTTTGGCCTTCCTGTGACATCGGGTGCTGTAGATGTTCTGGAGGGCAGGCAGTGTGATGCGTTGGGCAGGTCCGCACCACCCTCTGGAGAGTCCTACGGTTGCGGGCGCGGTGCAGTTGCCGTACCAGGCGGTGATACAGCCTGACAGGATGCTCTCAAACTCTGTTACGTTAGGTAATTAGTTAAATGTCAGCTTGAATAGACACCTGATCAAAACCATCATTCTGAAACAAACTGCGTTGAAGATAGTTTATTGCCTATTCCTCTCTGACTGCATTCTGTTATATGTTATCTGCTGCCCTCTAGCGGATAGACGCGGCTCTGCAGACCGGCGAATCAGCTGGTGCGTTCATAAATAAATGTATCTTTCTGTTATTAGTTGTGTTGTAAAATATGTTATGAGTCCAAATGTATTTTATTTATTTTTTAACAAATAATGTATTGTTATACACCCCTAACAATATTTATAAAAAATATTTTGCCTTGCCACTTTCCTCGCTCATGTCTAGAAGGGATACAGTTATTGTCAAATTGACGTCAACAGTAGATTATAATATTTTAGCATTTTAGCTAACCCTAACCCTTACCCTCTTCCTAACCTTAAACTAATTATGATAACCTGCTACGTTTTTTTCTCCTAACCTGTTGCGTACGTTCTCCTAAACTTACTATGAAAAGGGAATTTTGACAAAAGCTGTATCCCTTCTAGACAAAACCACGTTCCTCCCACAATCCTCTCCTTCCATTTCCGTCCCAGCATCCACCGCGGTATTCACTCTCTCCTCCGAGCAAGATGGCGGACAGGATAGGTAACTGCGGTCGTTGTTCCCGTGTGTGAAACGTTTACGTTTGTTTTACGGAACTCACATCTTCCACTTCAGCATTTACGCGCAGAAGATTGTATTTTATTGCATAAATAAGCGAGATGTGTGGAGTTTAGTTGATGTTCCGATGTTGTTTTGAAGGCCGCGGTTAATCCACGGTTAGAGTCAAGTCAAGGACTTTGCTGTCATGGCCATTCAAAACGGGACAGATACAACTTTATATAACAACTTGGGTATATTGCATGGGGGGCAAAAATATTCCGTGACAGCTTCTCTAAAGGGTGTAAATTCAACCAATTTTACAGCGTGTGGCCGTCCAGACGATATGCTAGGTGGTTAGGTCTTTAGCCAGGGAGGTTAGCTAGCTAAGCTAGTTAGCCTACAGGACTGGCCTCTGCCTGCATGCAGTTGGCAACGTCTGTAGCTTGCTGGCTAATGACCGCTAAGGGGTTTATAACAACACCTTCTCTCTAAGCGATCCAGGCTCAACATAACTCCCGTGACTTTGAACTAGCCAACTATCTTAACTTTAGTTAGCTATCTAGAGAACTCAAAGTGGTCAGGTAACTTATGCATCTTCGTGGATATGAGAATTTTACACCGCTGGCTCAGGTCTCTAGTGAAATGACATGGTAACCATATAACTTGTAGCAATGAATGGCGGTCTTCGGTGGTGTGTGTGAGTGAGTGAGACGGAGGGTGTGTATTTATTGTGTGTGTCTACCTGTGTCCTTAGTTCCCGTGGGTGAGAGAGACGGAGGGTGTGTATTTATTGTGTGTACCTGTGTCCTTAGTTCCCGTGGGTGAGAAGCGTCTGATGGATGTGAAGCTGGGAGAGCTGGGCTCGTGGCTGGGCAAGAGGGACTTCACTCCCAACGGAGTCCTCGCCAGCATCCGCAATGGTGAGGGTTCTGGGCCATTTATAACACACACAAACACAGTGTCTAACAGTAACATGTCTCTCCCCAGGTCATGACAGATACCCCCTCCCATCTAACAGTAACATGTCGTCTCTCTCCAGGGCATGACAGATACCCCCTCCCATCTAACAGTAACATGTTGTCTCTCTCCAGGGCATGACAGATACCCCCTCCCATCTAACAGTAACATGTTGTCTCTCCCCAGGTCATGACAGATACCCCCTCCCATCTAACAGTAACATGTTGTCTCTCCAGGTCATGACAGATACCCCCTCCCATCTAACAGTAACATGTTGTCTCTCCAGGTCATGACAGATGCAGTGGTGAAAAAAAGTATTTAGTCAGCCACCAATTGCAAGTTCTCCCACTTAAAAAGATGAGGCCTGTAATTTTCATCATAGGTACACGTCAACTATGACAGACAAAATGAGGAAAAAAAATCCAGAAAATCACATTGTAGGATTTTTAATGAATTTATTTGCAAATTATGGTGGAAAATAAGTATTTGGTCAATAGTTACTCAATACTTTTATATACCCTTTGTTGGCAATGACACATGTCAAACGTTTTCTGTAAGTCTTCACAAGGTTTTCACACACTGTTGCTGGTATTTTGGCCCATTCCTCCATGCAGATCTCCTCTAGAGCAGTGATGTTTTGGGGCTGTCGCTGGGCAACACGGACTTTCAACTCCCTCCAAAGATTTTCTATGGGGTTGAGAACTGGAGACTGGCTAGGCCACTCCAGGACCTTGAAATGCTTCTTACGAAGCCACTCCTTTGTTGCCCGGGCGGTGTGTTTGGGATCATTGTCATGCTGAAAGACCCAGCCACGTTTCATCTTCAATGCCCTTGCTGATGGAAGGAGGTTTTCACTCAATCTCACGATACATGGCCCCATTCATTCTTTCCTTTACACGGATCAGTCGTCCTGGTCCCTTTGCAGAAAAACAGCCCCTAAGCATGATGTTTCCACCCCCATGCTTCACAGTAGGTATGGTGTTGTAGGTACTGGGTATGTAGGTATGGTGTTGTTCTCTACTGGGGCGGCAGGTAGCTTAGTGGTTAAGAGCGTTGTGCCAGTAACCGAAAGGTCGCTGGTTCTAATCCCCGAGCCGACTAGGTGAAAAATCTGTCGATGTGCCCCTGAGCAAGGCACTTAACCCTAATTGCTCCTGTAAGTCGCTCTGGATAAGAGCGTCTGCTAAATGACTAAAATGTAAATGTAAATGTGTTCTTGGGATGCAACTCAGCATTCTTTGTCCTCCAAACACGATGAGTTGAGTTTTTACCAAAAAGTTCTATTTTGGTTTCATCTGACCATATGACATTCTCCCAATCCTCTTCTGGATCATCCAAATGCACTCTAGCAAACTTCAGACGGGCCTGGACATGTACTGGCTTAAGCACGGGGACACATCTGGCACTGCAGGATTTGAGTCCCTGGCGGTGTAGTGTGTTACTGATGGTAGGCTTTGTTACTTTGGTCCCAGCTCTCTGCAGGTCATTCACTAGGTCCCCCCGTGTGGTTCTGGGATTTTTGCTCACCGTTCTTGTGATCATTTTGACCCCACAGGGTGAGATCTTGCGTGGAGCCCCAGATCGAGGGAGATTATCAGTGGTCTTGTATGTCTTCCATTTCCTAATAATTGCTCCCACAGTTGATTTCTTCAAATCAAGCTGCTTACCTATTGCAGATTGTCTTCCCAGCCTGGTGCAGGTCTACAATTTTGTTTCTGGTGTCCTTTGACAGCTCTTTGGTCTTGGCCATAGTGGAGTTTGGAGTGTGACTGTTTGAGGTTGTGGACAGGTGTCTTTTATACTGATAACAAGTTCAAACAGATGCCATTAATACAGGTAACAAGTGGAGGACAGAGGAGCCTCTTAAATAAGTTGTTACAGGTCTGTGAGAGCCAGAAATCTTGCTTGTTTGTACGTGACCAAATACTTATTTTCCACCATAATTTGCAAATAAATTCATTAAAAATACAATGTGATTTTCTGGATTTTTTTCTCTCAATTTGTCTGTCATAGTTGACGTGTACCTATGATGAAAATTACAGGCCTCTCTCATCTTTTTAAGTGGGAGAACTTGCACAATTGGTGGCTGACTAAATACTTTTTTTCCACACTGTACCCCCTCCCGTCTAACAGTGTCTAACAGTAACATGTCGTCTCTCTCCAGGGCATGACAGATACCCCCTCCCATCTAACAGTAACATGTCGTCTCTCTCCAGGTCATGACAGATACCCCCTCCCGTCTAACAGTAACATGTTGTCTCTCTCCAGGTCATGACAGATACCCCCTCCCGTCTAACAGTAACATGTTGTCTCTCTCCAGGTCATGACAGATACCCCCTCCTGTCTAACAGTAACATGTCGTCTCTCCAGGTCATGACAGATACCCCCTCCCGTCTAACAGTAACATGTTGTCTCTCTCCAGGTCATGACAGATACCCCCTCCCGTCTAACAGTAACATGTTGTCTCTCTCCAGGTCATGACAGATACCCCCTCCCGTCTAACAGTAACATGTTGTCTCTCTCCAGGTCATGACAGATACCCCCTCCTGTCTAACAGTAACATGTCGTCTCTCCAGGTCATGACAGATACCCCCTCCCGTCTAACAGTAACATGTTGTCTCTCTCCAGGTCATGACAGATACCCCCTCCCGTCTAACAGTAACATGTTGTCTCTCTCCAGGTCATGACAGATACCCCCTCCTGTCTAACAGTAACATGTCGTCTCTCCAGGTCATGACAGATACCCCCTCCCGTCTAACAGTAACATGTTGTCTCTCCAGGTCATGACAGATACCCCCTCCCGTCTAACAGTAACATGTCGTCTCTCCAGGTCATGACAGATACCCCCTCCCGTCTAACAGTAACATGTCGTCTCTCCAGGTCATGACAGATACCCCCTCCCGTCTAACAGTAACATGTTGTCTCTCTCCAGGTCATGACAGATACCCCCTCCCGTCTAACAGTAACATGTCGTCTCTCCAGGTCATGACAGATACCCCCTCCCGTCTAACAGTAACATGTTGTCTCTCTCCAGGTCATGACAGATACCCCCTCCTGTCTAACAGTAACATGTCGTCTCTCCAGGTCATGACAGATATTACAACAAGTACATCAACGTGAAGAAGGGAGGTATTGGAGGCGTGGCCATGCTGCTGGTTGGATACGTGGCCCTCAGCTACATGTGGGAGTTCGACCACCTCAGTAAGTAACACACTGGATTGGTTCAAATTCTCTACTCTTCTCCAGAAGTGTGCACTCATTCACTCCCCCTCCATTTAAAAGCATTGGATTGGAGCAAGCGTGGCCAGGGGGAGTGTCCACCATATTCCTCAGTCCATCCCTTCTGAATCCATGAGGGGGGAGTGTGAGTGCACCCTTCAGGAGAAGGTAACGAGCATGATGACCTCAAAGCACTGTGAAGGAACATCTGATCTCATTTAACCTGCTTCCCTCGCTCTCTGTCCCTCTCTCCATTTCCTCTCTTCTTCTCTCCATTTCCTCTCTTCTTCTCTCCATTTCTCTCCATTTCCTCTCTTCTTCTCTCCATTTCCTCTCTTCTCTCCATTTCCTCTCTTCTTCTCTCCATTTCCTCTCTTCTTCTCTCCATTTCTCTCCATTTCCTCTCTTCTTCTCTCCATTTCTCTCCATTTCCTCTCTTCTTCTCTCCATTTCCTCTCTTCTTCTCTCCATTTCCTCTCTTCTTCTCTCCATTTCTCTCCATTTCCTCTTCTTCTCTCCGTCTCAGAGCACGACCGCTGGAGGAAGTACCACTAAGGCCCCGCCCCCCGACCCGGCAGGGAGAAGCCTGACCTCTGACCCCTAGTTCTGTAAAATACCACCGTTGTGACCAAGGATAAATAAAACTACTTCTAACATTTAACTGATGGCTGTTGGGTTTTATTACAGTGTTGGATGTTGGAGGCGTGAGTGTTTTTATTCTGGGTGAAATTAGAAGTTTAGTGTCTGGTTGATGTTAGCTGCAAAGGTTAACTACAGGGGGAGATAATACAAAAGATGAACTTTTTTTTTGAAGGTTTTTTCTTTATTTTCAATATTTTTTACATTGTATAATAAGACTTCAAAACTATGAAATAACACATATGGAATCATGTAGTAACCAAAGAAGTGTTAAACAAATTTGAGATTCTTCAAATAGCCACCCCTTTTGCCTTGATGACAACTTTGCACACTTTTGGCATTCTCTCAACCAGCTTCATGAGGTAGTCACCTGGAATGCATTTAAATTAACAGGTGTGCCTAATTAAAAGTTAATTTGTGGAACAGACTAGAACATGACCCGGAGGAACGAGAGACTGACGAACAGGTTTGTTGTATTTTCCAGACTAGAATATGACCCGGAGGAACGAGAGACTGACGAACAGGTTTATTGTATTTTACAGACTGGAACAGGTTTGTTGTATTTTCCAGACTAGAACATGACCCGGAGGAACGAGAGACTGACGAACAGGTTTATTGTATTTTACAGACTGGAACAGGTTTATTGTATTTTACAGACTAGAACATGACCCGGAGGAACGAGAGACTGACGAACAGGTTTATTGTATTTTACAGACTAGAACATGACCCGGAGGAACGAGAGACTGACGAACAGGTTTACTGTATTTTACAGACTGGAACAGGTTTGTTGTATTTTCCAGACTAGAACATGACCCGGAGGAACAAGAGACTGACGAACAGGTTTATTGTATTTTACAGACTGGAACAGGTTTGTTGTATTTTCCAGACTAGAACATGACCCGGAGGAACAAGAGACTGACGAACAGGTTTATTGTATTTTCCAGACTAGAACATGAGCAGGAGGAACAAGAGACTGACTGGAACAGGTTTATTGTATTTTACAGACTAGAACATGACCCGGAGGAACAAGAGACTGACTGGAACAGGTTTATTGTATTTTACAGACTAGAACATGACCCGGAGGAACAAGAGACTGACTGGAACAGGTTTATTGTATTTTCCAGACTAGAACATGACCCGGAGGAACAAGAGACTGACTGGAACAGGTTTATTGTATTTTACAGACTAGAACATGACCAGGAGGAACAAGAGACTGACGAACAGGTTTATTGTATTTTACAGACTAGAACATGACCCGGAAGAACAAGAGACTGACCAACAGGTTTATTGTATTTTACAGACTAGAACAGGTTTATTGTATTTTACAGACTAGAACATGACCCGGAGGAACGAGAGACTGACGAACAGGTTTATTGTATTTTACAGACTGGAACAGGTTTGTTGTATTTTCCAGACTAGAACATGACCCGGAGGAACAAGAGACTGACAAACAGGTTTATTGTATTTTACAGACTAGAACAGGTTTATTGTATTTTACAGACTAGAACATGACCAGGAGGAACAAGAGACTGACGAACAGGTTTATTGTATTTTACAGACTAGAACATGACCCGGAGGAACAAGAGACTGACTGGAACAGGTTTATTGTATTTTCCAGACTAGAACATGACCAGGAGGAACAAGAGACTGACTAGAACAGGTTTATTGTATTTTACAGACTAGAACAAGAGACTGACTGGAACAGGTTTATTGTATTTTCCAGACTAGAACATGACCTGGAGGAACAAGAGACTGACTGGAACAAGAGACTGACTGGAACAGGTTTGTTGTATTTTCCAGACTAGAACATGACCCGGAGGAACAAGAGACTGACGAACAGGATTATTGTATTTTACAGACTAGAACAGGTTTATTGTATTTTACAGACTAGAACATGACCCGGAGGAACGAGAGACTGATGAACAGGTTTGTTGTATTTTCCAGACTAGAACATGACCCGGAGGAACAAGAGACTGACGAACAGGTTTATTGTATTTTACAGACTAGAACATGACCAGGAGGAACAAGAGACTGACGAACAGGTTTATTGTATTTTACAGACTGGAACAGGTTTATTGTATTTTACAGACTAGAACATGACCCGGAGGAACAAGAGACTGACTGGAACAGGTTTATTGTATTTTCCAGACTAGAACATGACCAGGAGGAACAAGAGACTGACTGGAACAGGTTTATTGTATTTTACAGACTAGAACATGACCCGGAGGAACAAGAGACTGACTGGAACAGGTTTATTGTATTTTACGGAGGAACAAGAGACTGACTGGAACAGGTTTGTTGTATTTTCCAGACTAGAACATGACCCGGAGGAACAAGAGACTGACGAACAGGTTTATTGTATTTTACAGACTAGAACATGACCCGGAGGAACGAGAGACTGATGAACAGGTTTATTGTATTTTACAGACTGGAACAGGTTTGTTGTATTTTCCAGACTAGAACATGACCCGGAGGAACAAGAGACTGACGAACAGGTTTATTGTATTTTACAGACTAGAACATGACCAGGAGGAACAAGAGACTGACAAACAGGTTTATTGTATTTTACAGACTGGAACAGGTTTATTGTATTTTACAGACTAGAACATGACCCGGAGGAACAAGAGACTGACTGGAACAGGTTTATTGTATTTTCCAGACTAGAACATGACCAGGAGGAACAAGAGACTGACTGGAACAGGTTTATTGTATTTTACAGACTAGAACATGACCCGGAGGAACAAGAGACTGACTGGAACAGGTTTATTGTATTTTACGGAGGAACAAGAGACTGACTGGAACAGGTTTGTTGTATTTTCCAGACTAGAACATGACCCGGAGGAACAAGAGACTGACGAACAGGTTTATTGTATTTTACAGACTAGAACATGACCCGGAGGAACGAGAGACTGATGAACAGGTTTATTGTATTTTACAGACTGGAACAGGTTTGTTGTATTTTCCAGACTAGAACATGACCCGGAGGAACAAGAGACTGACGAACAGGTTTATTGTATTTTACAGACTAGAACATGACCAGGAGGAACAAGAGACTGACAAACAGGTTTATTGTATTTTACAGACTGGAACAGGTTTATTGTATTTTACAGACTAGAACATGACCCGGAGGAACAAGAGACTGACTGGAACAGGTTTATTGTATTTTCCAGACTAGAACATGACCAGGAGGAACAAGAGACTGACTGGAACAGGTTTATTGTATTTTACAGACTAGAACATGACCCGGAGGAACAAGAGACTGACTGGAACAGGTTTATTGTATTTTACGGAGGAACAAGAGACTGACTGGAACAGGTTTGTTGTATTTTCCAGACTAGAACATGACCCGGAGGAACAAGAGACTGACGAACAGGTTTATTGTATTTTACAGACTAGAACAGGTTTATTGTATTTTACAGACTAGAACATGACCCGGAGGAACGAGAGACTGATGAACAGGTTTATTGTATTTTACAGACTGGAACAGGTTTGTTGTATTTTCCAGACTAGAACATGACCCGGAGGAACAAGAGACTGACGAACAGGTTTATTGTATTTTACAGACTAGAACATGACCCGGAGGAACAAGAGACTGACTGGAACAGGTTTATTGTATTTTACAGACTAGAACAGGTTTATTGTATTTTACGGAGGAACAAGAGACTGACTGGAACAGGTTTATTGTATTTTCCAGACTAGAACATGACCCGGAGGAACAAGAGACTGACTAGAACAGGTTTATTGTATTTTACAGACTAGAACATGACCCGGAAGAACAAGAGACTGACCAACAGGTTTATTGTATTTTACAGACTAGAACAGGTTTATTGTATTTTACAGACTAGAACATGACCCGGAGGAACGAGAGACTGACGAACAGGTTTATTGTATTTTACAGACTGGAACAGGTTTGTTGTATTTTCCAGACTAGAACATGACCCGGAGGAACAAGAGACTGACGAACAGGTTTATTGTATTTTACAGACTAGAACAGGTTTATTGTATTTTACAGACTAGAACATGACCAGGAGGAACAAGAGACTGACGAACAGGTTTATTGTATTTTACAGACTAGAACATGACCCGGAGGAACAAGAGACTGACTGGAACAGGTTTATTGTATTTTCCAGACAAGAACATGACCAGGAGGAACAAGAGACTGACTAGAACAGGTTTATTGTATTTTACAGACTAGAACAAGAGACTGACTGGAACAGGTTTATTGTATTTTCCAGACAAGAACATGACCAGGAGGAACAAGAGACTGACTAGAACAGGTTTATTATATTTTACAGACTAGAACAAGAGACTGACTGGAACAGGTTTATTGTATTTCACAGACTAGAACATGCTGAAAGTTTGTGTAATCTACAAAGGCAACACATATCTGTCACACCACATCTCCCCACCACCTCTGGTGGAAAAAGCGTGTGTAAGGATCCAACACAGCAACGTCACAGCTGAAGAGTTCTGTTTCAATTCATGAAGGTTGGACTCTGAAGCCAGTAAAATGGGAGTATTCTGGATGAATAACAGGCCACATCCAGGGTGAAGATAAACCACGCGTTGGTTAGAATGTAAACTAGTCCCTTCACTCACATATGGAGGTCTGAAGATTGGATATTGTTAAAATATTTCATATTTTTGTTCAAACCTGGGGCAGCGTTCAGCAACGTTTGATTCCATGACGACCAACATCCAGAGGGTTCAGCTAAACCATGGTTGGTTAGGTTACACAACACACTTCACCCCGAAGCACATGACGCAATCTGACACAATTGGACAGATTGAAGTACCAATCCAGCTGGGTCGCAAAGTGGACCTCCTTAGGGGTCAGTGTCTAACAGGGTAAAGGTTCGGGCCAACAGAGGTATTTGATCAAACTGGACGTCAGAAGCATCATTACAACACAGAGCAGCAGGATTAACCATCCACATACAAAAGACGATATTTCATTGGACAGCCCCATCCCCATTGACACAACAGCAGAGGGCGTCGTCAGAACAATCATCTCGTTACCTGGGAGACCATAGAGGCTTCAACAGAGGGCGTAGTCAGAACAATCATCTCGTTACCTGGGAGACCATAGAGGCTTCAACAGAGGGCGTAGTCAGAACAATCATCTCGTTACCTGGGAGACCATAGAGGCTTCAACAGAGGGCGTAGTCAGAACAATCATCTCGTTACCTGGGAGACCATAGAGGCTTCAACAGTCTCCTCTCTCTGCTGTCCTCTGGTCTTACGATCTGGAAACAGGTCTGTCTGTCTGGAGGTCCAGAGTTCCAGGGTTCTAGGGGCCTCAGTGAAGGGGGTCCAGGGTTCTAGGGGCCTCAGTGAAGGGGTTCCAGAGTTCTAGGGGCCTCAGTGAAGGGGTTCCAGGGTTCTAGGGGCCTCAGTGAAGGGGGTCCAGGGTTCTAGGGGCCTCAGTGAAGGGGGTCCAGGGTTCTAGGAGCCTCAGTGAAGGGGTTCCATGGTTCTAGGGGCCTCGGTGAAGGGGTTCCAGGGTTCTAGGGGCCTCAGTGAAGGGGTTCCAGGGTTCTAGGGGCCTCAGTGAAGGGGGTCCAGGTTTCAAGGGGCCTCAGTGAAGGGGGTCCAGGGTTCTAGGGGCCTCAGTGAAAGGGTTCCAGGGGCCTCAGTGAAGGGGTTCCAGGGTTCTAGGGGCCTCAGTGAAGGGGTTCCAGGGGCCTCAGTGAAGGACTTCAGTTTCAGAATTGCGTCTCAGTCTACAGAAGTTCTCTTCTGCTCTGCTCTCCTTGTCTTCAAGCTGAACTGCTCTGAGTGAGTCCAGCCACGGGGTTGTGTGTTATTGTCCACTGAGGAAGGCCAGGTGTCCTTTGGTGCATTTGTTGGCATAGTGACCCTTCTCACCACACTACACACAGAGAGAGAGAGA
>NW_028164655.1:0-60000 GCF_964263955.1 Coregonus lavaretus
GGGAGAGAGACTAAAAAAGGTTTGGAAATTAAATTAAAAATAGAGCAATACAGACACACACACAAGCACGCACACACCCACATGCAAACGCACACTCACATACACACACACACACACACACACACACAGTGGCTGTTTCTGCAAGGTATAGAAACATCACCATTACATAACTCTGTAAACAGAGTAGTCCACTGCTGTTGTTGTTGTCTGGCAGTCCTGCTCTGGTTGTTCCTTCTCAAGCGCTACAATACTTTTTATGTAAACATCATTTTAAAATGTCCACAGTGATGTTCTATTACCATGGAAACACAGGGTCTCTATATGGGCTGTGACCTCGTGTGTGTTTATTTGTATTTGCAAGTAGGAGTGTGAGTGTGTTACAGAGAGAGAGAGAGAGAACATTCAGTGTAATTGGATTTGAGAATCTCCAATCCATGAAGTTGCTTACAAAAAAGAATGACACAGTCACACACACACACTCAGTCTTTCTTTCTCTCTCACACAATACACCATAATGACAAAGTGAAAACGTTTTTAGAAATATTTGCAAATTCATTGATAATGAAATACAAAAATATCTAATTATATTTCTAGAGCACCTTTGGCAGCGATTACAGCTGTGAGTCTTTCTGGGTAAGTTTCTAAGAGCTTTCCACACCTGGATTGTGCAACATTTGCCCATTATTCTTTTTAAAATTCTTTAAGCTTTGTCAAATTGGTTGTTGATCATTGCTAGACAGACATTTTCAGGTCTTGCCATAGATTTTCAATTAGATTTAAGTCATTACTGTAACTAGGCCACTCAGGAACATTCTTGGTAAGCAACTCTAGTGTAGATTGGCCTTGGGTTTTAGGTTATTGTCTTGCTGAAAGGTGAATTAATCTCAAGTGTCTAGGAGTTTGCCTGTGCTTAGCTCCATTCAGTTTATTTTTTATCCTGAAAACACGATGCAGCCACCACTATGCTTGAAAATATGGAGAGTGGTACTCAGTAATGTGTTCTATTGGATTTGCCCCAAACATAACATATTGTTCAGGACAAAAAGTGAATTGCTTTGCTACATTTTTAGCAGTATTACTTTAGTGCCTTGTTGCAAACAGGAAGCATGTTTTGGATTAAGTTTATTCTGTACAGGCTTCCTTCTTTTCACACTGTCAATTAGGTTAGTATTGTGGAGTAACTACAAGGTTGTTGATCCATGCTCAGATTTCTCCTATCACAGCCATTAAACTCTGTAACTGTTTTAAAGTAACCATTGGCCTCATGGTGAAATCCCTGAGCGGGTTCCTTCCTTTCCGTCAACAGAGTTAGGAAGAACGCCTGTATCTGTAGTGACTGGGTGTATTGATACACCATCCAAAGTGTAATTAATAACTTCACCATGCTCAAAGGGATATTTAATGTCTGTTTTTCTTTATTTTTATCTACCAATAGGTGCTTTTCTTTGCGAGGCATTGGAAAACCTCCCTGGTCTTTGTGGTTGAATCTTATTATGTGACTTGTTAAGCACATGTTTACTCCTGAACTTATTTAGGCTTGCCATAACAAAGTGGTTGAACACTTATTGACTCAAGACATTTCAGCTTTTCATTTTTTATTAATTTTTAGAAATGTCCTAAAACATCAGTCCACATTGACATTATAGGTTTTGTGTGTAGCCCACTGACAAAAAAAATCTAAATGTAATCATTTTAAAATTCAGGCTGTAACACAACAAAATGTGGAAAAAGTCAAGAGGTGTGAATACTTTCTGAAGGCACTGTATGTCGCAGATATTGAGATAGTCTCACCTCAGCAGGACCAACCAGTGTAGACAAGCAAAATAAAACCAGAGAGAGAGAGAGCTTTTTGATGGATCAGCTATTGAACAAAGGTCGTCTTTGCACTTCAAGACCATCTTAGCCCATTGAGCTAAAGCCTAGACATTACAACTTGGAGCTAACATGAGTCTTCAGGTCTCAGGCAAGATACTGCACTAACACTGTGACATGTGTGTATTGTAGCCTGGTAAATTGTGTTTTGAGGGGTAACCTACATGTTACAGACTCCTACATATGCACTCTGTTTAGGCCTATTCACCATCAAACCACTGACTAAAACACTGCCAGCTGAGCTCGCCCCTCCCCTTCTACGCGTGCCCGTGGCTCTTTGCGCGCCCCCCACTGTTTCCCTCTTTTCGCGGGGTCCTGCAGTGCCTCCCCTCTCCTCGCCCCCGCGGCGCGCCCCCGTTGCTGTAATCCCGTCTGTGTCCGCCAGGAGGCAGTAAGGTTGCAGTGAGAGGCTACGCCACCAGAGCAGCATTACAGCGAGGAAGGCTCCACCAGATGGCAGTTTAGGATTGTTCCTTTCTGTTCCAAGGCGCGGTTCCCGCTTCTCACGACATATTTACAATATTAAAATCTACACACTTTTATCAGATATATCGATTTTTTATTTCGGAAGACAGTAATCGATTGGTCAATGGCCGGTAAAGGTGAGTTTGTTGGTATTTTGGTTGTGTTTTCGGCTTGTGGGAAAAGGGAGACGGGTCTCAGAATCAAAATGGTGGATTCAGAGAGCGAGAGAGAGGGATGGGGAGAGAGGTGGGGGATGGGTGCTGCTCTGCAAGCTAGCGGAGAGAGAACTGGATGTGCTTTCTCTCTTCGGCTAGCTAGCTACATTATCGAGAGCCATTAGCAGGAATGTCTCAACATGTCAGCTTGGAAGAACGCACGAGAGACTTGACCGCTGTGTTTTGCTAGCGTCACTTTTCATCACTCGCCCTTAGTTTTCCCGTTATTAAGGCAATGGGTGTGACTTGTTTTATTGCTCTTGATAGACGGACAGAGATTCAAAGCATCAACACAATGTTGTATGCAGACTCTTATTGTAACGTTAGAGTGCCGCCTGCGCGAGCTAGCTAACTAGCCAGACATATTGCTATTGTTGCTAGCTAACCCTAATTCATTGCATATGTGTAGGGTTTACGGATGATATATTTGGGAGCAATGTAGCGTTAGTGTTCTATCGCTTTAGCTAGGTTGCTGTCACCAGTGTTATTTGACATCCATCCTTGCCAATCTATCACGCGATTCATAGAGATTCTGTAGAATTTTCACCAGTAACATTAGCCTCCTCGTTTTCCCACCCATTGATTTGACATGTTACTTATTGTACCGAAGTTCAACGTTGGCATTCTTGACAAATTGCAATATATTGACTAGTATATTATGTTTTGTAGGTGCATCTAGCTAACCCACTCCGCCCCCTTCTCTGCTAAACGAAATTTAGCGGGGAAGTGTGGAAGGGGGATGGGTTCCAAATCCAACCCTATTTACAGTCCAACCCTGTTGATTTCCATTCTCCCCACTCCAGACCTCACTTTCCCAAGGATCCATTCTAATGTCAGAAGTCAGTTATGGGTTATTGAGGATATCTGTTCACTTATACCATTTCAAATCTACATCTTTCTTTATTAATGAACTAGGAAATCTGGAGTTTGCACCTGCTAGCTAACTTTATCACATATGCTAACTTAAGCCTAACTCTTTGATGTTTGTGTTACACACCCAGAGTATAGAGTCTTGAGTCTGATGTTTAGGGTAAAGGGCTATACAGCCAACCAGCTTGTGTCCTAGGGATCATTCATTGATTGTAAACAGGGTGAAACAAGCTGAGCCATATGACTTTCCACCACCAGATTGAACTAGCAGCCTACCACAGACTATGCAGCCTGGAAAACCAACTGACTGTAAACTACCACTGGTGCTAGAGATAAAATGAAACTTTATTGTCCCACATTCCAATGTTGCTCGTCTCCTTTTGCGTACAGCATACAACATAGACTGGCAATATTTAAAACACCACACACTGCAGGCCAGGATATGATCATCACTTGGCAGGGCTGGTGTTGACACAGCTCTTGGTTGAGTAGTGTGACTTGGTAAGATTTCCAGTGTATGAGTAACCAATTACATAAGGCAAATTAACTTGAAATGGGAAACGTTTCAATGCAATGGGCTATACACTGTACTTCTCTGAGCAGCCTAGTTATTGACTTTGTTGAGTCGGGGGCTGGGCTACAAGTCTACAAACCTAACATTTTAGCAATTACAGCAGAGATGCCCATCTTCTGCAACTGTCTGAAAGTTTATCTCTTCAGACAGCACCTTGCCTCCTCTACCACTCTTACCTATTGGACTTGTATTGCCACCACTTTCACCAGTACTGATTCTGCTCTTGATCATGATGTCGTTGTTTTATGTACTCTAGTTGAATGCACAGATTGTATCATACATGTTCAGCTAAAAAAGGTTGATGTCAAGCCCTGGTTATGTCCATGTGGATAAGACTGTCTGCTAAATTACTACAATTTAAAGTAGCGTCATTTTAGATTTTATTTCATGGTTCTAGAAGAACATGGGAGTAGAAATTCCCTTTCTTAATACCTAAATAATATTATCCAAAAACATCTGTTGGAAATAGGCTAGAGCTGTAGGCTAATAATGTTTTCAATGAATGTGAACCAATCATGAAACAATAGCAAGCTGCTGTTTACACTAAAGTTAGCCGGATGCGCTAGTTGTGGATTAAAAGGCAACGTTAACGCTTTAAACAGCATTATATTGTTTTTCGTATATTTTTATTCCTTTACTACTAATAGTAGCTGCTAATCTGCATATACTTGGTCGCCAAGCTCATAGTCGCCAACCATTAAGTTGCAGAATGTAACCTTGTCTGCGCCACCCATTGAAACTGGATGGTCTCTGGTAGACCATTAGAGGTAGTGACTGGTGTAATCGTGGCATTAGGCTAGGCCACATGTAAGACCTTGAACTAAAAAATTCATTTTCAACTGATTTGAATTTGTTTAGACCAGGGGAAGAGCTAGGTGGGAAGCCTTCCCTACCTCTTCAAAGGCAGGGGAAACACTGGAGTGGCTGTTCTGTAAGGAACGTTGGCGGAAGTTGCCGTCACTCTCTCATTTGAAAACAATGACATCCGGTCATCCTGCTGTTATGTAGCAGACATTATATGAATGCAGCAATATAGGTCAGGCAGATGCATCTTCTGCCATATGGGGTGGAGTCTACACTAAAGCAGGGGTAGGCAACTAGATTCAACCACAGGCCGGTTTTTGTCAGAGCGGATGGTTGAGGGACCGGAACATAATTATAATAATTTGTACACTGGATATTGAGCACAACTAAGCCCAAAAAGTGGTTGTATTTTAAAATTAAAATAATGTAATATCTTGCTTACATTGAGACACGATCACAGATGTCTCTTTTTATTATTCATGGTAATACTTGGGAACACATTTTTAGCTGAATTCCTTTAGATTTTTTTTAAAACTAAAGACTTTGGGGGGGGGGGGGGGGGGGGGTCTGAACACATCCCTCGCGGCCCGGTTTTGGCCATCGGGCCGCCTGTTTCCGACCCCTGCACTAAAGCGTAACGGCTACAGTGTGGGTTAGATGTAAAATCTCTGGCTCAAGCCCTGCTCAGACTACCACTGCCTTTGCCACTGTGTAATGACTAGTGTATTTATAGTAAGTTATTCATTTGTAATAGCTAGTTGGTTTGTGCGGATTAACCCGTTTTGATTTGTAACTGAATGAGTATTTTATAGTCTGGCCAATTACACCATAAATGATACTTTAACGTTGCCATTCCACAGCTCCAGAGTGTTTCCCTTGACTTCAGCAGACTCAGCTTAGACATTGTTATTGAATCCAAGCTGAATCCAGATTTAGCACTGCGTTTGTGAAAGTGTGTGTGTGTGAAGAAAGTAATGATTTCAGTTTTAGGGAATGACCGTTAACAAGCGTGTTCGCAAAAAGAATAATGAGAACATCTTGAAGCTAGCTAAAGCAAATAGTATGTATACAGGGAAGCTGTCAGGACCACTCGCAGGTAAAATAAAAACTTTATAGCTTCAATTGACATTTGAACAATCTGCTGCTATTAGTTAGCTGTCTGGTTGTGTTGCATAGTAAGCTGTGGTGTAGTTAGCAAGCTGGTTGTGGTGTATTTTGCTAGCTGGTTGTTGTGTAGTTGGCTGTGGTGTAGGCCTAGTTTAGCTAGCTGTTTGTGGTGGAATCAGCTAGCTGATGTTTAGCGGGATGGCTAGCTGATGTTTAGCGGGTTGGCTAGCTAATGTTTAGCGGGTTGGCTAGCTGACCTGTAGCATCAGATGGAGGAAAATAAATGTGGGGCTGAAAATGCTTGGTTGATTAATACAATTCCCTGAGACCTAGTAGACTGGTGTACTTGTTGGCTACTTGGTTCAACACCCAGTTGGTTGTACTAGTGTAACATTAACTGTATGTATCTAAAGGCATTGAAAGCACACAGTCAAGCATGTTTCAGCACGGCAGCATCGCATTGCATCTAAAGCTAACATGATGCTGCTAATATTTCTCCAACCGATGCTTGGCTGATTGTTTTTATAGCACAGTATTCTCCAACACTACTGCTGCTGGTGACAAACTTAATGTAGCCCTACCCTCGGGGGATCAATAAAGTACATTTATACACACATTTTACATAGTTGTCTGCCTAACCTATATCATGCTCCTGAGATTTTCTGGTGGAGAAAGCCTGCTCACACTTAGATTAAGTGTGTGTGTGTGTGTGTGTGTGTGTTGTCCACTTCATCTGCCCTCATAGTCTCATGTAGGATTAAGGGTTTCCCTGTAGCACAGTAGATTAAATAACCCTTCTAACCCCAGATTACCCCATTACCAGTGTATCAGCAGTGGTCTGGTAAACTACACTCATGCATGATGAACATTGCCTGTTTGGGACCTTAAGACTAATGTTAAGATGTTTAGACTTTAGCTCAATGGGCTAATGCAGTCTTGAGTTGAGATGAAGAGAGGTCAGGCCCTAGGTTCTATATTTGGACAGTCACACCAGCACATTGACAACCTGGAAATGTAACTTTCCCCCAGTAGCATCTCAAGGTAATCCAAACACCTTTGGCCAAACAAACATCTAGCTTATAAACAAGTGCAGCAGAACATTACAGACTGGACCTTTAGCCGTATGTAGGCTGCCTTCATGACCGGGCTGCAGAGAGTTCAGCCCTGGTGGATATGCAGTGCTCTTGAACCCACAGTCTTTAACACACACACCGATTCTGCTAGTCACAGTAATGGGTTCTCTGTAGTGAAATGATAACGTTCTGGTGCCTCTTATGTCATTAGGATATAATAGCCTCAGCTGGAGAAATCAAAGTGTGTGTGTGTGTGTGTGGGGGGGGGGGGGGAATAGCAACAGACCGTGAATGTGGGCCAAGGTGAGAGAGACAGAAAGATGAGAGACAAACTAATGAGTCTCTCTCTCCCAGCTCCCCCCCAGCCCTTCTCGCCTCCTCCTCTGCTCCCGCTGCTCTCCCTCTGTGCTCTCGTTCTCTCCTCCATTTCACTCTCCCTCCCTCCCTCGCTCTCTCTGCGTCTCCATTTTGCGATAGCTGCAGTGAGCCAGGCGGCCATTGCAGAGAGAATCTTCTTTCTTTCCCTTTTTTCTTTCTTTCTCTTGAGATAAAAAAAAGACATATTTATTTAGGCCAAAGCCTACACTAGAGCTCTGTAAAACCACTGTATTACTGTAGAGCCTACACTAGAGCTCTGTAAAACCACTGTATTACTGTAGAGCCTACACTAGAGCTCTGTAAAACCACTGTATTACTGTAGAGCCTACACTAGAGCTCTGTAAAACCACTGTATTACTGTAGAGCCTACACTAGAGCTCTGTAAAACCACTGTATTACTGTAGAGCCTACACTAGAGCTCTGTAAAACCACTGTATTACTGTAGAGCCTACACTAGAGCTCTGTAAAACCACTGTATTACTGTAGAGGCTACACTAGAGCTCTGTAAAACCACTGTATTACTGTAGAGCCTACACTAGAGCTCTGTAAAACCACTGTATTACTGTAGAGGCTACACTAGAGCTCTGTAAAACCACTGTATTACTGTAGAGGCTACACTAGAGCTCTGTAAAACCACTGTATTACTGTAGAGGCTACACTAGAGCTCTGTAAAACCACTGTATTACTGTAGAGCCTACACTAGAGCTCTGTAAAACCACTGTATTACTGTAGCGGCTACACTAGAGCTCTGTAAAACCACTGTATTACTGTAGAGCCTACACTAGAGCTCTGTAAAACCACTGTATTACTGTAGCGGCTACAGCCCAAAGCCTACACTAAAACTCTGTAAAACCACTGTATTACTGTAGAGGCACTCTATATTATAGAGACCATGATACTGCATTATTAACTGAGCCTCCACTACAGATACCTTAGAGCAGGCCAGGGGAGCACCACTCATTTGTCAAGGGGGCATGAGTTTATTGACATGATTCAAGGGACCAGAGAATGAAAATTAGGAAGGTACTTTGTTATGGCTAATGGGCTGGAGACAGTGAGGAGACATGTTATTCCCTTATTACATTTTACATTTGAGTCATTTCGCAGATGCTCTTATCCAGAGCGACTTACAGGAGAAATTAGGGTTAAGTGCCTTGCTCAAGGGAACTTCGACAGATTTTTCACATACACACACATTCACTACAATATCTACTATGCTGATGTTTAAAGACTCATTCCATGTGGGATTGGCAGAGAGAAAGAGATAGAGAAGAGTAGGAGAGGGAAAAGATGGAGGAATGGGGAGTGAGTGAAAGAGAAATAGGTTGTGTGTGAGACACTTAATCCCATCATGTCGGAAGTTTACATACACCTTACCCAAATCCATTTAAACTCAGTTTTTCCACAATTACTGACATTTAATCCTAGTAAAAATTCCCTGTTTTAGGTCAGTTAGGATCACCACTTCATTTTTAAGAATGTGAAATGTCGGAATAATAGTAGAGAGAATGATTTATTTCAGCTTTAATTTCTTTCATCACATTCCCAGTGGGTCAGAAGTTTACATACACTCAATTAGTATTTGGTAGCATTGCCTTTAAATTGTTTAACTTGGGTCAAATGTTTCGGGTAGCCTTCCACAAGCTTCCCACAATAAGTTGGGTGAATTCTGGCTCATTCCTCCTGACAGAGCTGGTGTAACTGAGTCAGGTTTGTAGGCCTCCTTGCTCGCACAAGCTTTTTCAGTTCTGCCCACACATTTTCTATAGGCTTGAGGTCAGGGCTTTGTGATGGCCACTCCAATACCTTGATTTTGTTGTCCTTAAGCCATTTTGCCACAACTTTGAAAGTATGCTTGGGGTCATTGTCCATTTGGAAGACCCATTTGCGTCCAAGCTTTAACTTCCTGACTGATGTCTTGAGATGTTGCTGTAATATATCCACATAATTTTCCTTCCTCATGATGCCATCTATTTTGTGAAGTGCACCAGTCCCTCCTGCAGCAAAGCACCCCCACAGCATGATGCTGCCACCCCCGTGCTTCACGGTTGGGATGGTGTTCTTCGGCTTGCAAGCAACCCCCCTTTTCCTCCAAATATAATGATGGGCATTATGGCCAAACAGTTCTATTTTTGTTTCATCAGACCAGAGGACATTTCTCCAAAAAGTACGATCTTTGTCCCCATGTGCAGTTGCAAACCATAGTCTGGCTTTTTTATGGCGGTTTTGGAACAGTGGCTTCTTCCTTGCTGAGTGGCCTTTCAGGTTATGTCGATATAGGACTCGTTTTACTGTGTATATAGATACTTTTGTACCTGTTTCCTCCAGCATCTTCACAAGGTCCTTTGCTGTTGTTCTGGGATTGATTTGCACTTTTCGCACCAAAGTACGTTCATCTCTAGGAGACAGAACACATCTCCTTCCTGAGCGGTATGACGGCTGCGTGGTCCCATGGTGTTTATACTTGTGTACTATTTTTTGTACAGATGAACGTGGTACCTTCAGGTGTTTGGAAATTGCTCCCAAGGTTGAACCAGACTTGTGGAGGTCTACAAATTTTTTTCTGAGGTCTTGGCTGATTTCTTTTCATTTTCCCATGATGTCAAGCATAGAGGCACTGAGTTTGAAGGTAGGCCTTGAAATACATCCAGTGTGTACACCTCCAATTTACTCAAATTATGTCAATTAGCCTATAGTCCCGTGTAGCTCAGTTGGTAGAGCATGGCGTTTGCAACGCCAGGGTTGTGGGTTCGATTCCCACGGGGGGCCAGTATGAAAATGTATGCACTCACTAACTGTAAGTCGCTCTGGATAAGAGCGTCTGCTAAATTGCTAAAATGTAAATGTAAATCAGTAGCTTCTAAAGCCATGACATCATTTTCTGGAATTTTCCAAGAAGTTTAAAGGCACAGTCAACTTAGTGTATGTAAACTTCTGACCCACTGGAATTGTGATTATAAGGGAAATCATCTGTAGTCTGTAAACAATTTTTGGAAAAATGACTTGTGTCATGCACAAAGTAGATGTCCTAACCGACTTGCCAAAACTATAGTTTGTTAAGAAGAAATTTGTGGAGTGGTTGAAAAACAAGTTTTAATGACTCCAACCTAAGTGTATGTAAACTTCCTACTTCAACTGTATGTGTGTGTATATATAAACTCAGCAAAATAAAAACGCCCTCTCACTATCAACTGCGTTTTTTTCAGCAAACTTAACATGTGTAAATATTTGTATGAACATAACAAGATTCAACAACTGAGACACAAACTGAACAAGTTCCACAGACATGTGACCAACAGAAATGGAATAATGTGTCCCTGAACAAAGGGGGGGTCAAAATCAAAAGTAACAGTCAGTATCTGGTGTGGCATCTCCTCCTCATGGACTGCACCAGATTTGCCAGTTCTTGCTGTGAGATGTTACCCCACTCTCCCACCAAGGCACCTGCAAGTTCCCGGACATTTCTGGGGGGAATTGCCCTAGCCTTCCGATCCAACAGGTCCCAGACATGCTCAATGGGATTGAGATCCGGGCTCTTCGCTGGCCATGGCAGAACACTGACATTCCTGTCTTGCAGGAAATCACGCACAGAACGAGCAGTATGGCTGGTGGCATTGTCATGCTGGAGGGTCATGTCAGGATGAGCCTGCAGGAAGGGTACCACATGAGGGAGGAGAATGTCTTCCCTGTAACACACAGCGTTGAGATTGCCTGCAATGACGACAAGCTCAGTCCGATGATGCTATGACACACCGCCCCAGACCATGACGGACCCTCCACCTGCAAATTGATCCCGCTCCAGAGTACAGGCCTCAGTGTAACGCTCATTCCTTCGACAATAAACGCTATTCCGACCATCACCCCTGGTGAGACAAAACCGCGACTCGTCAGTGAAAAGCACTTTTTGCCAGTCCTGTCTGGTCCAGCGACGGTGGGTTTGTGCCCATAGGCAACGTTGTTGCCGGTGATGTCTGGTGAGGACCTGCCTTACAACAGGCCTACATGCCCTCAGTCCAGCCTCTCTCAGCCTGTTGCTGACAGTCTGATCACTGATGGAGGGATTGTGCGTTCCTGGTGTAACTCGGGCAGTTGTTGTTGCCATCCTGTACCTGTCCCGCAGGTGTGATGTTCGGATGTACCGATCCTGTGCAGGTGTTGTTACACGTGGTCTGCCACTGTGAGGACGATCAGCTGTCCGTCCTGTCTCCCTGTAGCACTGTCTTAGGCGTCTCACAGTACGGACATTGCAATTTATTGACTTGGCCACATCTGCAGTCCTCATGCCTCCTTGCAGCATGCCTAAGGCACGTTCATGCAGATGAGCAGGGACCCTGGGCATCTATCATTTGGTGTTTTTCAGAGTCAGTAGAAAGGCCTCTTTAGTGTCCTAAGTTTTCATAACAGTGACCTTAATTGTCTACCGTCTGTAAGCTGTTAGTGTCTTAACGACCGTTCCACAGGTGCATGTACGTTAATTGTTTATGGTTCATTGAACAAGCATGGGAAACAGTGTTTAAACCCTTTACAATTAAGATCTGTGAAGTTATTTTGATTTTTACGAATTATCTTTGAAAGACAGGGTCCTGAAAAAGGGACGTTTCTTTTTTTGCTGAGTTTATATATATATACACAGTGCCTTCAGAAAGTAATCACACCCCTTGACTTTTTCCACATCTAGTTGGTACAGCCTGAATTTAAAATCAATTAAATTTATATTTTGTCATTGGCCTACACACAATACCCCATAATGTCAAAGTGGAATTATATTTTTAGAAATGTTTACTAATTAATTAAAAATGAAAAGCTGAAATGTCTTGAGTCAATAAGGATTCAACCCCTTTGTTATGGCAAGCCTAAATAAGTTCAGGAGTGCAAATTTGCTTAACCCTTTGAGCATGGTGAAGTTATTAATTCCACTTTGGATGGTGTATCAATACACAGAGTCACAACAAAGATACAGGCGGTCTTCCTAACTCAGTTGCCGGAGAGGAAGGAAACCACTCAGGGATTTCACCATGAGGCCAATGGTGACTTTATAACCGTTACAGAGTTTAATGGCTGTGATAGGAGAAATCTGAGCATGGATCAACAACCTTGTAGTTATTCCACAATACTAACCTAATTGACAGTGTGAAAAGAAGGAAGCCTGTACAGAATAAAATTATTCCAAAACATGCTTCCTGTTTGCAACAAGGCACTAAAATAATACTGCAAAAAATGTGGCAAAGCAATTCACTTTTTGTCCTGAATACAAAGTGTTGTGTTTGGGGCAAATACAACACATTACTGAGTACCACTCTCCATATTGTCAAGCATAGTGGAGGCTGCATCATGTTATGGGTATGCTTGTCATCGTTAAGGACTGGGGAGTTATTCAGGATAAAAAATAAATGGAATGGAGCCAAGCACAGGCAAAATCGTACATGAAAACCTGGTTCAGTCTGCTTTCCACCAGACACTGGGAGATGAATTCACCTTTCAGCAGGACAATAACCTAACACACAAGGCCAAATCTACACTGGAGTTGCTTACCAAGAAGACAGTGAATGTTCCTGAGTGGCCGAGTTACAGTTTTGACTTAAATCTACTTGACAATCTATGTCAAGACCTCAAAATTGTTTGACAGAGCTTGAAGAATTTTGAAAAGAATAATGGGCAAATGTTGCTCAATACAGGTGTGGAAAGCTCTTAGAGACTTACCCAGAAAGATGCACAGCTGTAATGGCTGCCAAAGGTGCTTCTACAAAGTATTGACTCAGGGGTGTGAATACTTATGTAAATGCGATATTTCTGTATTTAGTTTTCAATTACTTTGCAAAAAATTATAGAAACATGTTTCACTATGGGGTATTACATTTACATTACATTTTAGTCATTTAGCAGACGCTCTTATCCAGAGCGACTTACAGTTAGTGAGTGCATACATTATTTTTATATACTGGCCCCCCGTGGGAATCGAACCCACAACCCTGGCGTTGCAAACGCCATGCTCTACCAACTGAGCTACATCCCTGCCGGCCATTCCCTCCCCTATCCTGGACGACGCTGGGCCAATTGTGCGCCGCCCCATGGGTCTCCCGGTCGCGGCTGGCTACGACAGAGCCTGGATACGAACCAGGATCTCTAGTGGCACAGCTAGCACTGCGATGCAGTGCCTTAGATGGGTGAAAAAACAACTTTTAATCAATTTTTAATTCAGGCTGTAACACAACAAAATGTGGAATAAGTCAAGGGGTATGACTACTTTCTGAAGGCACTGTATCTGTTTGGGATTTTTGCGGTCAAATTATTTATAACTATGTTCTGGCCCCCCGACCATCCGCTCAAGGAAAACTCGGCCCATGGCTGAATGTAACTGGGGACCCCTGCCTTAGAAGGTGTGTGTCTGCTTCTCCTGGCCTTCCTTGTATGACTGGGTTAGGATAGTTCTATATCTCTCATTTACCTGCATGGGGCTGCTACTGGCCGCCTCCTTTTCCTATCAGTTCTTAATTTATTCTCACTCTTCTCAGGCTCTCTGTTGATCGGTATAATTTGATCCTCCTTTCTATTTGTCATTCCCCTTAGGTGAAAACTCTTGTTATTATACCACTGAAGGATGCTATGGTCTCTCTGTCTTTCTCTCTCCCATGCCAGGCTTGTTGGCTCTCATATAGAACCTCAGGGATAAGAACCCCACAGTGGTCAGTGTTCAACTGAATGGGCAGTATTGAAATGAGACATAAGTAAATAGCTGGAGCGGTCAGTGTCATCCGAGTCCTAGTCGTAGCTAGTGTAGCGTGGTGTTAGTACCACGACTGAGTCCTCTGGTCTCTCTCTGCCCTCATTTCTCTGCAGTCTACAACTGTTTTAGATCAGAGGACAATTACACGGCAAAAATTCCTCATCCAAATGACATGATATTATGTTTCAGAAAAATATATAATCATGTCCTTTTTTACTAGTAGGCCTAGATGTCTTTGTCCAGATTGAATGGGCCAGTAATTGCAGGCAGCAGTGCTGTAGAGAGCTGTCTTTTAATATGCTATTTCTCTCTTTCTCACCTCCGTCTAGTTGCCGTTGGAAACACCTGGGGTGTTTCGGACAGGATTATTTTCTTATGAGTGATGCTCTTTAGAGTGCAGAAGCTTTAATCGTGGGTCTGCTCGCAGCAGCAAGGGAGAAACTGAGATTTCTGCATTGTTCCTCTGAGGATGTGTGTGTTTTGATCTCTAAGAAGAAGAGTACCTGTTCAAATGCATTATTGATGTAGGCAACACCTTTTCTCTCACTATCACATGGAGCTGTCTGTGAGTGAAGCTTCATGCTCTGCCAAATGAAAGGATATTTGACAGTAGACTACTGTCCTCCTCCTCCCAAGAGATGTGTTTTCCTCATCTTCAGTGCTGCTGTTAGTTCCCACAGCTTTGTTGGACAGAGGCAGCCTAGCGGCAGGTCTCTCTTTCCTTGTTCCCATTATGACAGCATTCTCATGGCCGACTTTATTCAGGTGAAATATGATTGTATAATGTAGGTGATTGTCATAAGGATAATGTGTTATTATCTGACAGGTCATCATAGTTGAAAGCAGTGGAGATTCTGAACAACTGCAGTGAAGGGACTTCTAACGGATCCCCAGAGATCACAATGGATCTCTTCATCTCTTTTGTGCCATCTTACCCCCTGTCCCTCTCCCCCTCCTCTTTCCCCAATCTCCCCCTTCCATCACTCTCTCTCCCCCTCCCCACCCGGTCCCTTCTCTCTGTGCTCAGCTCACTGCTCAGCCAATCAAATCAGTTGGGGGGGGGGGGGGCTTATGACCCACAAGGGTTGCCATGGTAATGCCTGCCTGCCTCCCGGAGTACATGTCATGCATGTTAAGTGGCTTACACACACACACACACACACACATAGTTATATGTGTGTTCGGTCAGACCACAGATGATAAAATATGAGCACTGGATAACTGTCTCTGTAACCTGTTATACAAGCCCTTGCGGCCTGCCTCCAGGTTTGTGTGTGTGATCTCTCACATTGATTCTAAGCAGGATTAGCCTATTATAGCAGAGGAAGCTCTGGTTATTCTGTGTAGTATGACACACACATTCCTGTTGCCACAGCACCACCTGGAATGTCAGGGTGAGGGCTTCAGAGTGCTCTGAGCAGTACAATCACACAATTCCACTCTCTCTGTCTCTCCTTGTGGAGCTGCTCTGCTCAGTGACGAAGGGACACACACACACCGACCTCTCACCCAGGCAGCTCCCAAAGCAGTCAGAGCCCAGTAACTGGAAAACAGAGACCACAGGTGTACGTGTGTGTTGGCTGCTCTCTTTTTAACAGGGAACAGACACTCCCTCCAGGCTTCGTTGTGTGAGACGGAGAGAGAGAGAGATCTATGTTAATTAAGGAGTAGTAGTAGTATTCAGTTGATGGTCAATAACAACTCTGGCAGACACCCATCTCTGGCCTTCTGCCAAGGTGATACACAGCACAGCTTTCAAATACTGTCTGAACCCAGTCACACAGATTTTCACTGTTGCTTTAGCCTTCTTTCTCCAGAGAGAGAGAATATAGAATTGGGGAGGGATGGAAGGAAGGAAGGAGAGGGACAGATGAGAAGGAGAGCACATTTCAGCCAACAGTGGGAGCGTAGTGATCCTTGGAGAGATGTTGCTAGAAGTGTGGTGGTGGTAGGGGGTTGTACTACATAATGACAGTAGCTGATGGTTTTCACAGATCTTCACAACCCACAACCTTTTATTAGTTAAAACCTCAAAATGTGTACCAATGTTATTGGGTAAAAAATAAACGGACATCTTCTACCTACAAGTCCAATCAACAATTTACTTTAATCGATAAAATAAATCAATAAATGATCATATGTATATTATTATATAGCGGTACAAACTAGCTATATTTTGTAAATTATCTCAAACATCAAATACATTGTTAGACTATAAACAAGAGTAGATAGACCTAGCTATAGCTGAGATAAAGCTGAGAATCCATCATCTCTTCCCTCTCAGTACTTCTCTGTGTGCCCTGCTGTGTGTGACAGACAGACAGACAGAGGGGTAAGTGTGTGCAATGTGCATGTGTTGGTAACAGACTCTCTCGGCTGGTGTGCTCAAGCTCTCACCAGTTTCTCTGTGTGTGAGAACATTTAAATACAGTCTCTCCTAGCCTGCCCCCTACTGTTGTTTAAGGCCAGTCTCAGCCACACACACACACTCACACACACACTCACCCTCCATAATACTCCCTAGACACACTCAACTAAGAGACAAAACACTACATAAACTCACGTTTAACTTATTGAGAGGTTAGAGGATTTTTCAAATAATTAAAACCTTGTTAAAGCCGTATAAAGTGTGTTTATGTTGGTGGAGGTGAGAGGACTTTGTGGATCATACTGCCACTGGTGGCTGAAGAAGGGTACTGCATCCACTCATAATATATATTTACTACACTAGGCCTTATATTTAGTAATGACTGTTATTTTGTATAAATAGGGTCAGACAAGCAACCTGACTAGGACAAACTTTGAATCTTACTTATAGCCTATAGAAGGAGCCCTAGAGTTTTCCTGACCTTGCAACCATGAAAAACTCTGGGGTCTGACCAGGAAAAAATGATTGTCCCTTTTCATAAAGGATCAGATTTGACAGCAAAACATTCTGGGTTTGTTATGGGATTCGTTGTGAAGATTTTTTTCAAGATACTTTTTCTTCACTTTAAAAGTTGAACTCATGTTGTTTGAAATGATTATAATTTGTAATGTTGTGGTTGAAATGATTAAATGTAATTGAATTGGTTAGAATGTTGTTGAAATGATTAGACCTCTTTCGGGTTTGCACACTCTTGACACGCCCCCTCTAGACTTTACTGTTGCACTTCCTAAAGTGGCCAGTTGGTGTCTCCCTTTCAACTCTTTCTCCTCTCCTCTACCTGCTTTCTTTCTCTCCTCCTCCCTCCCTTCTATCTCTCCTCTACTACTCACTCTTTCTCCTTTCTCTCCTTTTTTCTTTCTCGTTTTTAAGTTGCATAAATGTTGAGAATATTCCCAACTAAATCACCAGGCATTTGTGACAAATGACTAAACTGTGTGTCTCTCCTCTCCCTCTCTCTCTCTCTCTAGGGGCTGGTGTGTTGTGAGAGCTGTGTCCCCAGTGTTGAGTGAACCCCCCCCCACACACACACACACACACACGTGCGCACGGCTGACCCGCACCCGAGCCACACCCCTCCCTCCAGCAGACCACATACACACATCCTTTCCTGAGGACACATATCCCTCCCCTGCAGCAGTCAGGATGATCACCTCTGAGCTGCCTGTCCTACAGTGAGTCTTTACCTGTTGCTTCGTCAACCAAAGCCTCATTAAGAGTTCACAACACATCACAACACACCCCTGATGCGGTAATTAGTCGAACGTAGGTGTGTGTGTAATGTATGTTGTGACCGCTGAGTGTGGGTAGAATTATGTATGTGTATCCCTCTCGGTATAAGTATATTGTGTGTGTGTGTGTGTGTTGCAGGGACTCGTCCAACGAGAGCGGAGCGGCAGACACAGTGAGTCTGAGTATGAGTGTGAGTGAGCTGGAGGACCCGACAGACACTAAAGGCAAGAAGAAGAGAGGGAGGCCTGGGAGACCACCGGTAAGAACACCTTTCTATGGGTGCGTGTGTACGAGGGAGTGAATGTGTCCGATTCCATCTCTGTACATAGTTTCTTCCTGTATATCCGAACCCTTTGCTCCGCCCCCTTTTAGGCAGCCAATAAGAAGCCTCGGAAGTCCCCAGCGGAGAAGGCTACAGGCGGTGCTAAAGGGAGGAAGGCCAATGGGGTCCCTCAGACCAACGGAGAGGGAGGAGACCCCGTCACTCTGTTTGAGGTGGTCAGAATGGGGAAGAGTGCCATGCAGTCTGTGGTAGATGACTGGATAGAGTCATACAAGCAGGACCGAGACATCGCTTTACTGGACCTCATCAACTTCTTCATCCAGTGTTCTGGCTGCAAAGGTGTTACTCATAGTCTACTGTTAGTTAACATACTGCTATCTACACACGAGCCAATATTCTGATTCTATAGGCCTAATTTCGAGGTTGAATGGTTGTATTGTGGTTGTTAAAAGGTTGTATTGTGGCTATGTGTAACCCTCTTCAGGCACAGTGCGCATCGAGATGTTCCGGAACATGCAGAACGCTGAGATCATCAGGAAGATGACGGAGGAGTTTGACGAGGTAATACATCGACGCTGTCATTGGTCGGATGAGTGGATGGTGGGAGGGAGGGAGGGAGGGATAGGTGGGGGGATATAGACTGATGTATGTATTGACGTATTGATGTATTGACCCTAAGGACAGTGTGACTGCTGATATAAAAAGGGCTTTATAAATACATCTGAATTGACTGACTACTCTCTCTATGCCCTCACCCCGGTAATAGATAAACATATTGATCATGTCTGTCTGTGGTCTACAGGACAGTGGGGACTACCCTCTCACCATGCCCGGGCCGCTGTGGAAGAAGTTCCGCTACAACTTCTGTGAGTTCATCTGCGTATTGATACGTCAGTGCCAGTACAGCATCATCTATGATGAGTACCTCATGGACACGGTCATATCCCTCCTCACGGGACTATCTGACTCGCAGGTCAGAGCCTTCAGACACACCAGCACACTGGCAGGTAAGAGACTCCCTTTCCCTCTCTCTTTTTGTCCCCTCCCTATCTTTCTCTCTCTCTCTCTCTCTCTCTCTCTCTTTCTGTCTCCTCTCTCTCTCTCTCTCTCTCTCTTTCTGTCTCCTCTCTCTCTCTCTTTCTGTCTCCTCTCTCTATCTTTCTGTCTCATGTCTCTCTCTCTCGCTCTCGCTCTCTCTGAAAGAACTGGAGACCAGTGTCATTGCTCTGTGTAGATTACAAGATCTATCTAAAAGTCTCTGGAATATATATTTTTGGTTCTTGAAGATCAGTTTTATTGTGGCCCTGTCTCTCTCTCTTTTCATCTCTCACTCTCCCTCTCCCTCCAGCAATGAAGTTGATGACAGCGTTGGTTAATGTAGCGTTGAACCTCAGTATCCACCAGGACAACACCCAGAGACAATATGAGGCTGAGAGGAACAAGATGGCCGGAAAACGAGCCAATGAGAAGCTAGAGCTGCTGTTGCAGAAGAGGAAGGAGGTACGTGATTGGTCTGCTGGTGGTTGGACACACACACACACACACACTGACCTAACTATGTTGTTTCCCCCAACAGCTCCAAGAGAACCAGGATGAGATTGAGAACATGATGAACTCCATCTTTAAAGGAATCTTCGTCCACCGCTACAGGTACACACACACACACACACACACAGTAATGAAAGTAGTGATGATGGTGATGATGTTAAAGGTATTGGTGTGTGTTTCAGGGATGCTATAGCTGAGATCAGAGCTATCTGTATTGAGGAGATTGGAGTTTGGATGAAGATGTACTCTGACGCCTTCCTCAACGACAGCTACCTGAAATATGTAGGATGGACCCTACATGACCGGGTAGACGCACACACACACACACACACACACACACACACACACACAGGGGCATGCATGTATACACTTACACTCTTTCTCTCTCTCTCTCTCTGTAGCAAGGTGAGGTACGTCTGAAGTGCCTGAAGGCTCTCCAGAACCTCTACACCAACAGAGAGCTGTTTCCTAAACTGGAGCTGTTCACCAACCGCTTCAAGGACCGCATCGTGTCCATGACTCTGGATAAGGAGTATGACGTGGCTGTGGAGGCTATTAGACTGATCACACTCATCCTGCAGTACGTATCAACACACAGACACACACGTTTGCCTTTACACACATACTCCTATAATGGGACCCTGTGTGTTTATTGTAATGGTTTGTGATTGGCTGCGGTGTTTAATGTAACTGTTTGTGATTGGTTGTTCTAGGGGCAGTGAGGATGCGTTGTCCAATGAGGACTGCGAGAATGTCTACCACCTGGTTTACTCCGCCCACAGACCTGTCGCCGTGGCAGCAGGAGAGTTTCTGCACAGGAAGTGAGTCTGTCTGAGTGTTGGAACCCAACCGATAAATCCATTCAGCAATATTATTGGCTGATATTGACCTTTTCCAGCAACATTCCACTTTGTGTGCAGGTTGTTCAGCAGACATGACCCCCAGGCGGAGGAGGAGTTGGCTAAGAGGAGAGGGAGGAGCAGCGCCAACGGAAACCTCCTCCGCATGCTGGTACTCTTCTTCTTAGAGAGTGAGCTCCATGAACATGCAGCCTATCTGGTGGACTCTCTGTGGGAGAGTTCTCAGGAGCTGCTGAAGGACTGGGAGTGTATGACTGAATTACTGCTGGAGGAGCCTGTACAAGGAGAGGAGGGTAAGACACATACATCTCTAGAGTTTTACCATAACTCAGTGGTTAATTGTTTTTATCACGATATCTGTTTATATCACGATATTTGTTTATATCACGGTATTTTTTTAGATCACGGTATCTGTTTATATCAGGATATTTGTTTATATCACGGTATTTGTTTATATCACGATATCTGTTTATATCAGGATATTTGTTTATATCACGATATTTGTTTATATCACGATATCTGTTTATCACAATATCTGTTTTTAAAGAGTTGATTGACGATCAGACAGTGACCTCTCTCCCTTTCCTCGCTCTCATCACAGTGCTGTCAGACAGACAGGAGAGCTCCCTGATAGAGTTGATGGTGTGTACCATCCGGCAGGCAGCGGAGGCTCACCCACCCGTCGGCAGGGGCACTGGGAAACGTGTTCTCACGGCGAAGGAGAGGAAGACTCAGATAGACGACAAGAACAAACTGACAGAACACTTCATCATGGCCCTGCCCATGCTCCTGTCCAAGTACCAGGCCGACTCTGAGAAGGTGGCTAACCTGCTACAGATCCCTATGTTCTTTGATCTGGACGTGTACAGCGCCGGGCGTATGGAGAAGGTAGGAGTGTGTGTGAGACAGAACGGTGTGTGTGTGTGTTCATGCTTGGTTTTGTGTGTGTGAGAGGCCTAGTTGACGTTTCCGTGTGTGAAGTTTTCTTTATGGGTGACTTTATGTACTGTAGTTACTGACCTCCCTCCTTCTCCCAGCATCTAGATGCCTTACTGAAGCAGATCCGCCTGGTGGTAGAGAAACACATCGAGACAGACGTCCTGGAGGCCTGCAGTAAGACCTACAGCATCCTGTGTTCTGAAGAGTACACCATCATGAACAGAGTGGACATCGCCCGCTCACAACTCATAGACGAGATGACGGACCGATTCACACACTCTGTAGAAGACCTGCTGCAAGAGGCAGAGGAGGCTGATGATGACGACATCTACAACGTTCTGTCGACCCTCAAGAGACTCACAGCCTTCCACAAGTAAGACCATCCTTCCTCTCTTTCTCCCACTGTCTCATTTCAGACTCCCTCTCTCCATCCCTCTCAGTAAGTCTTGAAGATACAGGTCCTCCCTGGACTCTGACTGTCATGCTCTGTGTGTGTGTTCCCAGTGCCCATGACCTGACGCGGTGGGACCTGTTTGGAAGCTGCTACAGGCTGCTGAAGGCTGGTATCGAGCAGGGGGCCATGCCTGAGCAGATTGCTGTCCAGGCACTACAGTGTTCACACTACTCCATACTGTGGCAGCTGGTCAAAATCACAGAGGGAGCTCCTAGTAAAGATGACCTGGTGGCTCTGAGGAGAGTGGTGAAGTCCTTCCTGGCTGTCTGTCAGCAGTGTCTGTCCAACGTCAACACACCTGTCAAAGAACAGGTACAAACCAGTTTACACCTGTTGGACCAGCCTTAATCGAGTTCAATAAACCAGTCTCACTCCAGTTACACCTGACTAATCTTACTCCAGTTTAAACTGATGATGAGGGCAGTGTGTGTCCTCCCTGCTACACCAGTCTCAAACCTGTTCAACCAGTCTTTTTCAAGTTTAGTAAACCAGTCTCAAACCAGTTTAAACTCCAGTTTACACCTCTTCGACTAGTCTCACTACAGTTTAAACTGATGATGGTAGTGATGATGGTGATGTTAATAATAATGATGATGATGATGATGGAGAAAGGTGTTAATGATAGTGTGTTCTCTCCCTGTACAACAGGCCTTCATGTTGTTGTGTGACCTGCTGATGATCTTCAGTCACCAGTTGGTCTCTGGGGGCAGAGAGGGACTGGAGGCCCTAGTGTTCAACCCAGACAGCACCTTACAGAATGAGCTGCTCACCTTCATCCTGGACCACGTCTTCATAGACCAGGATGATGAGAACCAGAGCATGGGTTAGAGCTACACAGACACACACACACACACACACACACACACACACACACACACACACAGGGTCGCCGTCAATAATGGCTGACCCTGGCCGTGGCCCCACTCTGAGGGTGTCTCGGGGAGTGGGATATGCATAAAACACATTTCCAATTCACACCACACACTTGTACATGTGTGAAATAGGACAATTGTAAGCACCCACCTAAATATTATTATTATTACACACACACAAATGTGTGCACACACGCATATACTACACACACAGACCACTAAGTGTGTATATTCTGTCTCCAGAAGGTGATGAGGAGGATGAAGCCAATAAGATAGAAGCTCTCCACAAGAGGAGAAACCTTCTAGCAGCCTTCAGCAAACTCATCATCTATGACATCGTGGACATGCCCGCTGCCGCAGACATCTTCAAACATTACATGAAGGTACTAAACTGTGTGTCACCAGTCTATTTGAAAGTGAAATGTGTCGTGACGTGACTTGCATTAATGCGATGACTGTTATTTATCGAATCAACTAACTGTTTAACTGTCATGTAACAATTGACTCATTAGGAATTTGGGGCACCACGGAAGAAGTTGTTTTACCATCTCCCAAATTAAACTCTTAGAAGATATATATATATGGTATATGGTATATATCGATAAAAGGTAATCTATTAAATCATTACCTCATCAGTCTCATTCTGAACGTCGCATAATCCTTGGCCAGCCGGCAGGGATGTAGCTCAGTTGACAGAGCATGGCGTTTGCAACGGCAGGGTTGTGGGTTTGATTCCCACAGGGGGTATGATTTTTTTATTTTTTATTAATTAACTGTAAGTCGCTCTGGATAAGAGCGTCTGCTAAATGACTAAAATGTAAATGTAAAATGGATATATTTACGCGTAGCTGTCCTTGATCGTCGTCTCTCTGTTGAACCACTTTCTCAAAAAGGGTTTGAGTGTCCTGTCCCACTTCGGTGAGACTCTGCTTGTCTTCAAGTGGAGTGTTTGTTAGATAGATACTTCAGATGTACCAACGGTTGTCGGAAGATGGGATTGTCCTTCCCAACTCGTGTCTTTAGTGAAAGTTCTAGTACTTTACATGTACAGCTGCAGACTGATATGATAAGGTCTAGTGTGTGGTTGTAGATGTTGAGTTTCACCATTTCAAACGTATGGACTACCGTCTCACGTTTTCTGGTCTGTAGAGTGTCAACCATTTTAAGCCGTGTAGCTTCCTGGTCTGTAGAGTGTCAACCATTTTAAGCCGTGTAGCTTCCTGGTCTGTAGAGTGTCAACCATTTTAAGCCATGAAGCCACCGCTCCACGCTTCCTGGTCTGTAGAGATTCAACCATTTGTAACGCGAGCTCGCGCTTCACGTCGGCTGGTCTTTCTCATTCAAAGTTCTAACCATTTTAAACGTGCAGTCGCCACTCCGCGCTTCCTGGTCTAAAGGCTTTTTATGCACTCTGGGTAAAAGGGGCATTCCATCGTGATGACACGATCTCTGATTTCCACTTGGGCGTGGTTACTGACTGGCAAAAGTTTATATGAAAAACAATTCTCATTTAGAAGGCTAAAATCACATTGCTATCTTCACAGACGTATTCTCATACTTAATCATATATTTTATACAACATTTAGATGCAAACCTGATAACTGAAATGTGTACACTTTCAGAGATACAGTTATTTAGTAATATCATCGTTAATGACATCACAAAACAATAAACAATATGACATGATTATTCTTTAGATCCCCACCAACCATTCCAAACATTTGGATCTCAACAACAATGTTCCAATGTCAAATATTTTGGAGAAAAAGGTTTTGGTGGCAAAAGTCTCTCTATAACAAAGAGATTTCAGTCTTACTATACTAGAGAACCAGAGGGAGAGTTTCTGCAAACTATTTATGACCGGCTGTTAAGTCATAAAACCGGCCCAACACACCCCCCCCCCCTCTCCACTCCTGTGGGAGAGGGGGGGGGGTCTGGCTATCTGTCAGCCATTTGCCAAGCTGATCTGGCACCTTTGATCCTCACCAAGGAGAGAGTCATGACAAATGAAAATGACAATTGTTGTTTCCGTCCCTGATCCCTGTATGCTTTCATTTCATGTCTGATAGTCACACGTCGTCATGCTTGCCTCCTGTATCCTCAACCAAATATTTGACTGGTTTCTCTCTCTCTCTCTCTCTCTCTCTCTGTCTCTGTCTCTGTCTCTCTCTCTCTCTCTCTCTCTCTCTCTCTCTGTCTCTGTCTCTGTCTCTGTCTCTCTCTGTCTCTGTCTCTGTCTCTCTCTGCTGTCTCCAGTATTATAATGACTATGGTGACATCATCAAGGAGACTCTCAGTAAGACCAGACAGAGTGATAAGATCCTCTGTGCCAAGACCCTCATCCTCAGTCTGCAACAGGTACACACACACCCGCACCACACACACCTACCCGCACCACACACACACTGACACACACTCCCGCACCACACACTCACTATTCACTGTCTGTGTTGTAGCTGTTCAACGAACTTCTTCAGGACCAGGGTCCTACTCTGGACAGAACGTCGTCTCACGTCAGCGGCATTAAGGAGTTGGCCCGACGCTTCGCCCTCACCTTCGGCCTGGACCAGATCAAAACCAGAGAGGCTGTCGCTACACTGCACAAGTAACACCCAACACACACACATGCTGTTAGAAACACCCAACACACACACATGCTGTTAGAAACACCCAACACACACACAGGCTGTTAGAAACACCCAACACACACAGGCTGTTAGAAACACCCAACACACACACGGTCTGTTAGAAACACCCAACACACACACGGTCTGTTAGAAACACCCAACACACACACAGGCTGTTAGAAACACCCAACACACACACGGTCTGTTAGAAACACCCAACACACAGGCTGTTAGAAAGATGATCAACTCATTGTTTTCTCTGGTTTTATTATTTAACCTCCAAGAATTGACCCAGTTTCATCATCTGAGTGCCCTGTTACAATTGCTCCTCCGAGCTTATGGTGTCTCTCTCTTCCTCTCTCCCCCCTCCGCCCTCTTCTCTCTCTTCCTCTCTCTTCCTCTCTCCCCCCTCCGCCCTCTTCTCTCTCTTCCTCTCTCCCCCCTCCACCCTCTTCTCTCTCTTCCTCTCTCCCCCCTCCGCCCTCTTCTCTCTCTTCCGCTCTCCCCCCTCCGCCCTCTTCTCTCTCTTCCTCTCTCCCCCCTCCGCCCTCTTCTCTCTCTTCCTCTCTCCGCCCTCTTCTCTCTCTTGCTCTCTCCCCCCTGCGCCCTCTTCTCCCTCTTCCTCTCTCACCCCTCCCCCCTCATCTCACTCTTCCTCTCACCTCTCTCCCCCCTCGTCTCTCTTCCTCTCACTTCTCCCCCCTCGTCTCTCTTCCTCTCTCCCCCTCGTCTCTTTTCCTCTCACCTCTCCCCCCTCGTCTCTCTTCCTCTCTCCTCCCTCGTCTCTCTCTTCCTCTCACCTCTCTCCCCCCCTCGTCTCGCTCTTCCTCTCACCTCTCTCCCCCCCTCGTCTCGCTCTTCCTCTCACCTCTCTCCCCCCCTCGTCTCGCTCTTCCTCTCACCTCTCTCCCCCCTCGTCTCTCTCTCCCCCCTCCGCCCTCCACAGGGATGGTATAGAGTTTGCCTTTAAGTACCAGAATCCTCATGGTGCAGAGTTCCCTCCTCCTAACCTGGCCTTCCTAGAGGTCCTCTCAGAGTTCTCCTCCAAACTGCTGCGACAGGACAAGAAGACTGTGTAAGTACCTACCCTGTGTGTGTGTCAAATTATTATGGCACAATAAGTAGACTGTGTGTAACCCCTCTCTCTCCTCCCCCCAGTCACTCGTATCTGGAGAAGTTTATGTCAGAGTCGATGTCGGAGCGTCGTGAGGACGTGTGGCTGCCGTTAATCTCCTACCGGAACAGTCTGCTAACAGGAGGTGAGGATGGGGACCGGCTGTCGGTAACGTCAGGCGCCAGCAGCAAGACCAGCTCCATCCGCAGCAAGAAGGGACGGACGCCAGTACACAAGAGTAAACGCATCGAGGGTGGGTCTATCTCACACACACACACAGAGATACACACACAGAGACATACACTCAAGTGTACAAAACATTAAGAACACCTTCCTAATATTGAGTTGCACCCCCCCCACACTTTTACCCTCAGAACAGCCTCAGTTTGTCAGGGCATGGACTCTACAAGGTGTCGAAAGTGTTCCACAGGGATGCTGGCCCGTGTTGACTCCAATGCTTCCCACAGTTGTCAAGTTGGCTGGATGTCCTTTGGTTGGTGGACCATTCTTGATACACACAGGAAACTGTTGAGTGTGAAAAACCCAGCAGCGTTCCAGTTCTTGACACAAACCGGTGTGCCTGGCACCTACTACCATACCCCGTTCAAAGGCACTTACATATTTTGTCTTGCCCATTCACCCTCTGAATAGCACACATACACAATCCAAGTCTCAATTGTCTCAAATCCTTCTTTAACCTGTCTCCTTCCCTTCATCTACACGGATTGAAGTGGATTTAACAAGTGACATCAATAAGGGATCATAGCTTTCACCTGGATTTACCGGGTCAGTCTGTCAAGGAAAGAGCAGGTGTTCCTAATGTTTTCTACACTCAGTGTATAAATACAAGCACCTACAGATGTTGCTAAAATGTGTCTGTGTTTTTCACCATCTGTCTCTGTGGGTCCACTAGAGGAGAGTAGTGTGGAGGCCTCGTGGCTGCGTGGTAATGACAGCCTCCAGACACCGGGTGCGCTAGCCACTCCTCAGCTCACCTCCACCGTCCTCAGAGAAAACCCACGGCAGGCGGCGGACACACACCTACCTGACCCCGACTCTGAACCTGGCTCAGAGAACGACTATGTACACAAGTAAGTGTGTGTTTGTGTGTACGCACGTGCACTGTGTGTCTGTGTGTGTGTAAGTGTGTGTAACCCTCTCCTCTGCAGTCCCCAGATGCAGATGTCTTGGCTAGGCCAACAGAAGATGGAGGACAGTAGAAAGGATAGAACAGCCATGAACTACATGAAGGCCCGCAACCAGACTGTCAGACAAACTGTGTACGTGTTAATGTGTGTCTAGTGTGTGTGTGTGTGTGTGTGTGTGTGTGTGTGTGTGTGTGTATGTGTGTGTGTTTACTGACCCCCCCCCCCCCCACCTCTCTCTCTATCTCTCTCTATAGTCGTGGTCTGATGGAGGATGACGCGGAGCCAATCTTTGAGGACGTCATGATGTCATCGCGAGGTCAACTGGAGGACATGAACGAGGAGTTCGAAGACACCATGGTCATCGACCTGGTCAGTGACGTCACTTCCTGTCGCTGTGACATCACTTCCTGTCTATCGTGTTTGATTCTGTCGTTTCGATCGTCGATTCTGTTGTGTAATTCGTCCAGTCTATCGCTTCATATGTTCATTCTCGTGTTCTGTCGTTCCAGCCTCCCTCCAGGAACAGGCGTGAGAGGGCGGAGCTCAGACCAGACTTCTTCGACTCAGCAGCCATGATCGAGGACGAGTCGGTAAGGAGAACACACACATTCAGCCTTGCAGTGGTTAACTAGTGTATCACCCTAAGACATCTAAAACGTGATCCAATCTGTCATTAACAACATCCCTTGTCTCCGTTATCCCAGGGTTTCACCATGCCCATGTTCTGATCCAGTGTTCCGAGACCTTCCTGAAAGGGGGAGGGGCCTTCGACAGGATGAGCTGTCAATCAAACATCAGACTGTCAGAACTTATATCACACACACTCAAACACCCAGATGAACTCTGACCAGCCAGTTGACAGCTTTGTGTGTGTGTGTGGAGTGGATCCCAGTGAAGGATGTGGATCTGTTGGGATCTACCCTGAAGCTCCAGGGATCCACTCACTGGTCGGCCGAAGGATCCCGCTCAACCCTGAGAATATCGGACAGAATATCGTACAGAGTATCTATCGTACATAGAGAAGATCTTTTATCGTTCAGTGGACGTGTGGGTGTGTTGGCTACAAACCGGACAGAATATCGGACAAAATATTGTTCCACATTTCTTTAAAAATATTGTAAACTTTCGTCCCTTCCTGTTGGTTCCCACTGACTTGTTTTAACTTCCTGTTATTGTTAGCGTTGTTAGCGTTCTGGCTAATCTCACCGCTAGCTCTGTGGTACTCATGGCCCTGTGCTCCCGGCTATACAGTCCCCCCTTCCACACAGTTGTATGGTTGTTTCGTTCCACTTCCGATGTCATGTACAGTCCTCCCACCCCCCCCCAGATGGAACTTGATATTAAATGTGATAAATCTTTACTCTTTTATTTGTTAGCTTTACTCTCACTCCTGTCTCGTCTATCTTTACTCTCTCTTCCCCTTCGATAGTGTTGAGAATATCCTGTATTTTGTTTTATTGGCAAATGCACCAAACAGCAACCAATGTGGCCAGAACTAGAAGAGTTCTCATTGGCCATACAAGAGGCTGTGACGTCATAGCCAAATCCCAAGCCCCTCCCCCTCAGAGCTCCAGACAAACACACCCACGGTGGAATCGCGGCTTTTTAAAAACATAATAAATAAATATATTTTGAATTTCAGTAGCTTTAGTACAAAGTTTTAAATCAAGTGAGTTTTTAGTTTTTATGTCCAATATTTGTTTGTACAGTTATCTTTCTGAAAACGTATCTTGTTTGTTGCCAAACGGTTGCCTAAATGCTTATATCTGATGAGTCCCTACTGCTCAGGCTGTTGCCATGGATACCCAGCCTGTTAAGCGCCATATAAGGGTGTGTCCAGTGCGACTGTAGATGTTGTGTAGACTCTCAATAGTCTAAAGTGACTTCCTCTCCTTCATCCTGCACTGATGAGGAATAACTGGACAGGTAACAGCTAATATCCAGTAGCCTTCTACCATATTCATTTCACCTGTCCTCTCTTTTCAGATCAGTGCATATGAAGGTGGAGGAGACCAGCAAAGAGTGCCCCTCTAGTCTTAAGATGAGGCTGTAGTTACACACAACACCGTCACTACAAGTTGATTGGTTGGCTTATCACTTTGACCCACCCCTCTTCTTCTTCTACTGGCTGGTTTGGCTGCCCTTCTGTAAATATCAGAGATGATTGGTTCTTTCTGTAGCGATGGCATCACGTGCCCTTTAACCTTCTAAAATACTGTTTTTGTTTTCTGTGATCTTATTGAAAATCTTTTTTAAATAAATAAAATCTGTAATCTATTTCTGGATTGTGTGTGTGTTGCTGGATTGGACTCGTTCTAAAAGTAGACTCCATATGTACACTACCGTTCAAAAGTTTGGGGTCACTTAGAAATGTCCTTGTTTTTGAAAGAAACGTTTTTGTCCATTAGAATAACATCAAATTTATCAGAAATACAGTGTAGACATTGTTAATGTTATAAATGGCTATTGTAGCTGGAAACGGCAGATTTTTTATGGAATATCTACATAGGCGTACAGAGGCCCATATCAGTCCTGTGTTCCAATGGCACGTTGTGTTTGCTAATCCAAGTTTATCATTTTAAAAGGCTAATTGATCATTAGAAAACCCTTTTGCAATTATGTTTGCACAGCTGAAAACTGTTGTGCTGATTTAAAGAAGCAAAATGGCCAGAAACAAATAACTAACTTCTGAAACTCAGTCTATTCTTGTTCTGAGAAATGAAGGCTATTCCATGTGAGAAATTGCCAAGAAACTGAAGATCTCGTACAACACTGTGTACTACTCCCTTCACAGAACAGCGCAAACTGGCTCTAACCAGAATAGAAAGAGGAGTGGGAGGCCCCGGTGCACAACTGAGCAAGAGGACAAATACATTAGTGTCTAGTTTGAGAAACAGGCGCCTCACAGGTCCTCAACTGGCAGCTTCATTAAATAGTACCTGCAAAACACCAGTCTCAACGTCAACAGTGAAGAGGCGACTCCGGGATGCTGACGACCTAGGCAGAGTTGCAAAGAAAAAGCCATATCTCAGTCTGGCCAATAAAAATAAAAGATTAAGATGGGCAGTCTGAGATATGGCTTTTTCTTTGCAACTCTGCCTAGAAGGTCAGCATCACGGAGTTGCCTCTTCACTGTTGACGTTGAGACTGGAGTTTTGCGGGTACTATTTAATGAAGCCTGCTAGTTGAGGACCTGTAAGTCAAACTAGACACTAGTTTGTCCTCTTGCTCAGTTGTGCACCGGGGCCTCCCACTCCTCTTTCTATTCTGGTTAGAGCTAGTTTGTGCTGTTCTGTGAAGGGAGTAGTACACAGCGTTGTACGAAATCTTCAGTTTCTTCACAATTTCTCGCATGGAATAGCCTTCATTTCTCAGAACAAGAATAGACTGACGAGTTTCAGAAGAAAGTTATTTGTTTCTGGCCATTTTGAGCCTGTAATCGAACCCACAATTGCTGATGCGCCAGATACTCAACTAGTCTCAAGAAGGCCAGTTTTATTGCTTCTTTAATTTACATTTACGTCATTTAGCAGACGCTCTTATCCAGAGCGACTTACAAATTGGTGCATTCACCTTATAGCCAGTAGTACAGGGGGGCGGGTGGGTTGGGGTAAGGGGGGGGTAGAAGGATTACTTTATCCTATCCCAGGTATTCCTTAAAGAGGTGGGGTTTCAAATGTCTCCGGAAGGTGGTGAGTGACTCCGCTGTCCTGGCGTCGTGAGGGAGCTTGTTCCACCATTGGGGTGCCAGAACAGCGAACAGTTTTGACTGGGCTGAGCGGGAACTATGCTTCCGCAGAGGAAGGGGAGCCAGCAGGCCAGAGGTGGATGAACGCAATGCCCTCGTTTGGGTGTAGGGACTGATCAGAGCCTGAAGGTACGGAGGTGCCGTTCCCCTCACAGCTCCATAGGCAAGCACCATGGTCTTGTAACAGATGCGAGCTTCAACTGGAAGCCAGTGGAGTGTGCGGAGGAGCGGGGTGACGTGAGAGAACTTGGGAAGGTTGAACACCAGGCGGGCTGCGGCATTCTGGATGAGTTGTAGGGGTTTAATGGCACAGGCAGGGAGCCCAGCCAACAGCGAGTTGCAGTAATCCAGACGGGAGATGACAAGTGCCTGGATTAGGACCTGTGCCGCTTCCTGTGTAAGGCAGGGTCGTACTCTCCGAATGTTGTAGAGCATGAACCTACAGGATCGGGTCACCGCCTTGATGTTAGCGGAGAACGACAGGGTGTTGTCCAGGGTCACGCCAAGGCTCTTCGCACTCTGGGAGGAGGACACAACGGAGTTGTCAACCGTGATGGCGAGATCATGGAACGGGCAGTCCTTCCCCGGGAGGAAGAGCAGCTCCGTCTTGCCAAGGTTCAGCTTGAGGTGGTGATCCGTCATCCATACTGATATGTCTGCCAGACATGCAGAGATGCGATTCGCCACCTGGTTATCAGAAGGGGGAAAGGAGAAGATTAGTTGTGTATCGTCAGCGTAGCAATGATAGGAGAGGCCATGTGAGGATATGACAGAGCCAAGTGACTTGGTGTATAGCGAGAATAGGAGAGGGCCTAGAACTGAGCCCCGGGGGACACCAGTGGTGAGAGCACGTGGTGCGGAGACAGCTTCTCGCCACGCCACTTGGTAGGAGCGACCGGTCAGGTAGGACGCAATCCAAGAGTGAGCCGCGCCGGAGATGCCCAGCTCGGAGAGGGTGGAGAGGAGGATCTGATGGTTCACAGTATCAAAGGCAGCAGACAGGTCTAGAAGGATAAGAGGAGAGAGAGTTAGCTTTAGCAGTGCGGAGAGCCTCCGTGACACAGAGAAGAGCAGTCTCAGTTGAATGACCAGTCTTGAAACCTGACTGGTTTGGATCAAGAAGGTCATTCTGAGAGAGATAGCAAGAGAGTTGGCTAGAGACGGCACGCTCAATAGTTTTGGAGAGAAAAGAAAGAAGGGATACTGGTCTGTAGTTGTTGACATCAGAGGGATCGAGTGTTGGTTTTTTGAGAAGGGGTGCAACTCTCGCTCTCTTGAAGACGGAAGGGACATAGCCAGCGGTCAAGGATGAGTTGATCAGCGAGGTGAGGTAGGGGAGAAGGTCACCGGAGATGGTCTGGAGAAGAGAGGAGGGGATAGGGTCAAGCGGGCAGGTTGTTGGGCGGCCTGCCGTCACAAGTCGCATGATTTTATCTGGAGAGAGAGGGGAGAAAGAAGTCAAAGCATAGGGTAGGGCAGTGTGAGCAGGACCAGCAGTGTCATTTGGCTTAACAAACGAGGATCGGATGTCGTCAACCTTTTTTTCAAAGTGGTTGACGAAGTCATCCACAGAGAGGGAGGAGGGGGGGGGGAGGAGGATTCAGCAGGGAGGAGAATGTGGAAAAGAGCTTCCTAGGGTTAGAGGCAGATGCTTGGAATTTAGAGTGGTAGAAAGTGGCCTTAGCAGCAGAAACAGATGAAGAAAATGTAGAGAGGAGGGAGTGAAAAGATGCCAGGTCCGCAGGGAGTCTAGTTTTCTTCCATTTCCGCTCAGCTGCCCGGAGCTCTGTTCTGTGAGCTCGCAATGAGTCATCAAGCCACGGAGCTGGAGGGGAGGACCGAGCCGGCCGGGAGGATAGGGGACATAGAGAGTCAAAGGATGCAGAAAGGGAGGAGAGGAGGGTTGAGGAGGCAGAATCAGGAGATTGGAGGGAGAAGGATTGAGCAGAGGGGAGAGATGATAGGATGGAAGAGGAGAGAGTAGCGGGAGAGAGAGAGCGAAGGTTGCAACGGCGCATTACCATCTGTGTAGGGGCAGAGTGAGTAGTGTTGGAGGAGAGCGAGAGAGAGAAGGATACAAAGTAGTGGTCGGAGACATGGAGGGGAGTTGCAGTGAGATTAGTAGAAGAACAGCATCTAGTAAAGATGAGGTCAAGCGTATTGCCTGCCTTGTGAGTAGGGGGGGACGGTGAGAGGGTGAGGTCAAAAGAGGAGAGGAGTGGAAAGAAGGAGGCAGAGAGAAATGAGTCAAATGTAGACGTAGGGAGGTTGAAATCCCCCAGAACTGTGAGGGGTGAGCCATCCTCAGGAAAGGAGCTTATCAAGGCGTCAAGCTCATTGATGAACTCTCCAAGGGAACCTGGAGGGCGATAGATGACAAGGATATTAAGCTTAAATGGGCTAGTGACTGTGACAGCATGGAATTCAAATGAGGAGATAGACAGATGGGTTAGGGGAAAAATTGAGAATGTCCACTTGGGAGATATGAGGATTCCTGTGCCACCACCCCGCTGACCAGATGCTCTCGGGGTATGCGAGAACACATGGTCAGACGAGGAGAGAGCAGTAGGAGTAGCAGTGTTTTCAGTGGTAATCCATGTTTCCGTCAGCGCCAAGAAGTTGAGGGATTGGAGGGTAGCATAGGCTGGGATGAACTCTGCCTTGTTGGCAGCAGAACGGCAGTTCCAGAGGCTGCCTGAGACCTGGAACTCCAGGTGAGTGGTGCGTGCAGGGACCACCAGGTTAGAGAGGCAGCAGCCACGCGGTGTGAGGCGTTTGTGTAGCCTGTGCGGAGAGGAGAGAACAGGGATAGGCAGAGGCATAGTTGACAGGCTGCAGCAAATGGCTACAATAATGCAGAGGAGATCGGAATGAAATGAACTAAACATCTGGGAAAGGAGAGAGCGGGGCCTCCCTCACCACAACTCCCAAATATAACTCTCCCAACTTCCACCTCAGAAACTATAATTGTTGTAAACTACAGCGGTTCAATGTTTTCTAAGAATAGGCTAACTCAGCTAGCTAACTAGGCGCAGCATTATTCCGTGAACAGCTAGTTAATCAGCACAACAGTTTTCAGCTGTGCTAACATAATTGCAAAAGGGTTTTCTAATGATCAATTAGTATTGTGTGCAATGCTGTCATCAAGGCAAAGGGTGGCTATTTGAAGAATCTCAAATATAAAATATATTTTGATTTGTTGAACACTTTTTTGGTTACTACATGATCCCATATGTGTTATTTCATAGTTTTGATGTCTTCACTATTATTCTACAATGTAAAAATACAGAACAACCCTTGAATGAGTAGGTGTGTCCAAACTTTTGACTGGTAGTGTATATACAAAAAATATATATGGGGGATTGGAAATGATGCAGACAATTACATTGATGGAAGCCACAATCTATCTGCAATATTAAAGTTGATCTACCCCCTAAAAAAATATACAGTGCATTCGGAAAGTATTCAGACCCCTTGACTTTTTCCACATTTTGTTACGTTACAGCCTTATTCTAAAATTGATTAAATAAATAATAATTCCTCATCAATCTACACACAATACCCCATAATGACAAAGCGAAAACAGGTTTTTAGAAAACTGATATCACATTTACATAAGTATTCAGACCCTTTGCTATGAGACTCGAAATTGAGCTCAGGTGCATCCTGTTTCCATTGATCATCCTTGACATGTTTCTACAACTTGATTGGAGTCCACCTGTGGTAAATTCAATTGATTGTACATGAATTGCAAAGGCATTCGTTGATATATACAGTGAGGGAAAAAAGTATTTGATCCCCTGCTGATTTTGTAAGTTTGCCCACTGACAAAGACATGATCAGTCTATAATTTTAATGGTAGGTTTATTTGAACAGTGAGAGACAGAATAACAACAAAAAACTCCAGAAAAACGCATGTCAAAAATGTTATAAATTGATTTGCATTTTAATGAGGGAAATAAGTATTTGACCCCTCTGCAAAACATGACTTAGTACTTGGTGGCAAAACCCTTGTTGGCAATCACAGAGGTCAGATGTTTCTTGTAGTTGGCCACCAGGTTTTCACACATCTCAGGAGGGATTTTGTTCCACTCCTCTTTGCAGATCTTCTCCAAGTCATTAAGGTTTTGAGGCTGACGTTTGGCAACTCGAACATAACAAAATGTGGAAAAAGTCAAGGGGTCTGAATACTTTCCGAATGCACTGTGTATATTTATACAAATAAAAAAAGTATATTTGACTCCAGGGGGAAGGCGTAAGAGCGGGAGGCCCAAGACAACGTGGCGGAGAACTATGGAGACTGAGCTCCAACAGAGTATCTGTACTTTACTCTATATTTTTGACAACTTTCACTTCACTACATTCCTAAAGAAAATAATGTAATTTTTTCTCCATACTTTTTCCCTGAAACCCAAAGTACTCATTACATTTTCAATGCTTAGCAGGACAGGAAAATGGTCCAATTCACACACTTATCAAGAGAACTTCCTTGGTCATGCCTCTGATCTGGCGGACTCACTAAACGCTTCGTTTGTAAATGATGTCAGAGTTGGAGTGTGCCCCTGGCTATCCGTAAATGGAAAAACACAAGAAAATGGTGCCCTTTAGTTTGCTTAATATAAGGAATTTGAAATTACTTTTGATACTTAAGGATATTTAAAACCCAAATACTTTTAGGTTAGACTTCTACTCCAGTAGTATTTTACTGGGTGACTAACTTTTACTTGTCATTTTCTATTAAGGCATCTTTACTTTTACTCAAGTATGACAATTGGGTACTTTTTCCAGCACTGGTGACAGGGATGAGTGAGTGTGCTTGGCTGGTTATTACACAAAACCTCGATATTACACACACACACACACGTTCAAACTGTCATTGGGATATGAAACGTGTCAGCACACACATTCAGCACATTCTGTCTCACACACGGACAAACACAGACATTTGTCTTTACAAGTTCAATCATTTTATTTAACAAACTAGTCTATGGATTCACGGCAGGTGTGCTACTTTGACCAGATAGAAAAACGCTGATTTTTCCAAACAAGTCCCACAAGGGTAGGGACAGATAAGTGTATCTAAGCCAGGGCTCTCCAACCCTGTTTCTCGAGAGCTACCCTCCTGTAGGTTTTCAATCCAACCCCAGTTGTAACTAACCTGATTCAGTTTATCAACCAGCTAATTACTAGAATCAGGTACGCTAGATTAGGTTTGGAGCAAAAACCTACAAGACGGTAGCTCTCCAGGAACAGGGTTTGAGAGCCCTGAGCTAAGCTATAGGTGAAATGACAGACAGACGGAGGTGATGGTCTTGGAGACAGACAGGTCGGGTGGGAGAGGGTGTGTGTTAGAGTGGGATGTTGGCGTGTTTCTTCCAGGGGTTGGTCTGTTTCTTGGAGGCCAGAACCTCCAGGTCCCTACAGATCCTCTTCCGGGTGGTCGACGGCACGATGATGTCATCCACGAACCCTGAAACACACACGGTTACGATGGGGGAGTGTGTGTAAGGTTTGTTGGAATGAATGGGGTGTGTATGTGTGTGTACCTCTGACAGCGGCAGGGAAAGGGTTGGCGAACTTCTCTACGTATTCAGCCTCCTGCTCTGCCTGGTTGGATTTCCCTCTGAAGATGATCTGGACAGCACCCTGATTAAACACACACCATGTTAGAGAGGCAGCCATTTATTATGAATGTATTAAAGTGATTCATTTTGACATTGTGAATGTTGCCATGGCTAGAAGGATGTGTGTGATACCTTGGTCTTGTGTAGAAGGTGTGTGTGTGTTACCTTGGCTCCCATCACGGCCACCTCTGCAGACGGCCAGGCATAGTTCACATCTCCTCTCAGGTGCTTGGAACTCATCACGTCATACGCTCCTCCATAGGCCTTCCTAGTGATGATGGTGATCTTGGGGACAGTAGCCTCAGCGAAGGCAAACAGTAGCTTGGCTCCGTGTCGGATGATACCTCCATACTCCTGAGACGTACCTGAGAGAAACAATGAGGAAGGTGGAATTCTCGTTTGAAAAATCTAACTTGTTTCGATTTTTAAATGCTGGTTGATCGCAGTACAACAGTTTGACAATTAAAGTGAAAGCTGTCAAATGACATTTACTTTTTGACGTGCCAATTATTCATGAGGAAAGTCAGACTTGCGTCCTACCTGGCAGGAAGCCGGGCACGTCCACGAAGGTGAGGATGGGGATGTTGAAAGCATCGCAGAAACGAACGAAGCGAGCTCCCTTTACTGACGAGTTAATGTCCAGACAACCTGTACACACACACACACACACAGGAGAAGTATCATCACCACCACAACAACCATCATCATCACAACCACCATCATATCATCAGCACCACCACTACTCATTATCACCATCATCAGCACCATCATCATCACTAATCCATCCATCCGATTCTTCGACTCACCAGACGCTACTTTAGGTTGATTCCCTACGATTCCAACAGTTCGACCATTCATGCGAGCAAATCCCACTACGATGTTTTTAGCGTAGTTGGGCATGATCTCAAAGAACTCCCTCTCGTCCACAATCTAAAGTTAAAACCACAGATGAATACATAACAGGCTGTGTGTGTGTGTGTGTGTGTGTGTGTGTGTGTGTGGCGTACCCCCTGGATGATGTCCAGCATGTCATAGGCTTTAGTGGTCTCAAAGGGAACGATGGTGTCCAGACCAGGAACCAGTCTATCACTGGAGGAGGAGAGGAGAGAGAGGGATGAGAGGGGATCTAACATCCTCCAAAGGCCCTTTCTATGGATTACATTTCAGGAAAATCCCAAATGTCCTGTGATTGGCTAGTCTGTCTGAGAGGAGTTCTGTGGTTGGGTACCTGGGGTCGTGGCACTCTGTAACGGGGGCGGGGTCCTGGTTGCTAAGGGGAAGGAAGTTGAAGAAGTTTCGGAGGTTGAGCAGAGCATCGATGTCGTTCTCAAACGCACGGTGAGCGACGCCTGACACGGCTGTGTGTGTCTTAGCTCCTCCCAGTTCCTCCTGAGTGACGTCTTCATTGGTGACAGACTTCACTACGTCAGGGCCTGTGATGAACAGGTATGAGGTGTCCTACACACACACACGCCATCAAAGATCTGGATATAACCCATGTTAGTTGTATTAATTGTACAGTACATCTATGCAGGAGGGGTCCTGAAGTTATCCTATACTGTGTGTGTGTCTTACCTTGACCATAAAGGTGAAGTCGGTCAGGGCAGGAGAGTAGACAGCTCCTCCAGCACAGGGACCCATGATCAGAGAGATCTGAGGAACCACACCTGAAGCCATCACATTCCTCTACAGAGACAGAGATACCGGGTGAGACAGGGAGACAGAGTGAGACACGGAGAGAGAGAGACAGAGCGAGTGAGACAGGGAGAGAGAGTACATTTAGAAGCCATTTCTTTGCTGTCATCCTCATCCCAATAACCAGTCTAATCAAGCCCCGCCCCCTTACCAGGAAGATGTCAGCATATCCAGCCAGTGACTCCACCCCCTCCTGGATCCTGGCTCCGCCAGAGTCGTTCAGACCAATGACTGGAGCACCCACCATCATGGCCTGGTCCATGATCTACACAGACATAAAGGGATGTGATTAGAAGTAATGAATGAGAAGCAGGAGTTGTGTGAGCCACCAGGCCCTGGAGAGTGAGCCTGTCCTCCTACCTTACAGATCTTCTGTGCGTGAGCCCCAGACAGACTGCCTCCAAATACGGTGAAGTCCTAAGAGAGAGCGAGAAACATTTATCATAAAAATAAATGGTAACTACTTTGATGTGTGTGTGTGTGTGTGTGTGTGTGTGTGTGTGTGTGTGTGTGTGTACCTGACTGAAGACATACACCAGCCTTCCGTTGATCCTTCCCTGTCCAGTCACCACACTGTCCCCTGCGAACTAGAGAGAGAGGGGGGGAGAAACCATGTTTATAATGAGGACTGAATCAACATACAAATTAATCCGTTTATTCCATTTTGTCCGAAGGCTGGATAAAATTGAGGAACCTCTATTGTGACATGTTACCTTGTTGTGGTCCTCTTCCATGCCGAAGTCAGAGCAGCGATGTTCCACAAACATGTCATACTCCACAAACGAGTCTTTATCCAACAGAAGCTCAACTCTCTCTCTGGCTGTCAGCTTCCCCTGTGGAAGACAGACAAAACGTTATACGGACAGACAGACAGGCAAACAGATAGATACACTATCAAACTGACGTGCGCATGCATAGATTATTTACCCTTTTGTGTTGCGCGTCAATTCTCTTCTGACCTCCTCCGACCAGGGCAGCATTCCTCTTTCGGTCTATCCTCTCCTGAACGGAGAGATGACTGACAGAATACCACCGCCGCGACTGCTGGTGCAGCTGGGACTGTGCAACGGCTGCCGCAGCCACGCCATGTTTTACCTGTCCGAATGTTTTAAAAGAAGCTTTTAGTCCAGAAAGCTGACCACAACTACTCCGTGCTACAGCGAAGGCCGCCATTGCTGTCTGACTGACGTATGAGAGTGGGTGGGCACTGTAGGAAAGTGACGCGCGTTTGAGCCAATCACCAGACGGTCTTTTTTGAATAGGCTGTGAAGAACGAGGTAGATCTGGAGGGGGATTGACTTGAAGTGTGAACATATTTAGAACCGTGTATGATAGGTCAACCTTGAGGGGTTGTAGTTTTATATTGTGTGGTCTGAATGTCATGGAAATAAAAACTACACTCCCCAGAAAGTTGGTTTGGTATCTCCTCTGTGATTGGTCGGTCAGACTGACGCCCATTGCCCCCTCCCTCCTAACCACAACTCCTTTCCTAAGCACTGTTGTAGAGCTATCATTGGATTGGTAGAATAAGCAACATGCTAAAAGTATCATGATTTATACATGTCACTCATCTATATGTTGAAATCGTTTTGAAACTCAAGTGTCTATATTGCACTTGCTGTGTGTGTGTCTGTGTGTATGTGTGTCTGTGTGTATGTGTGTAACAATGTAGGCAAACACTATAAAACAAGAGAAACACTCAAACTGATCAGTATTTATTGGAGGGTTAAAAATCTATCAACCATTACAATCACAATTGCACATAAAGTGCTCACACCCAGCAGCAGTTACTGGGGACAACTGAGATCATTCTGTTCAGTGGAAACCAATCAAGCTCTCACAGTGTTGTGGGTTGAAAAGTGTGTTAAATACAGTCAGGTTGTAGATGAAGTCCGCACTCAATACCTTGTCTAAAGAACATACTTTTTCATGTTTTGTTATTGCTTTTTACAGCACCAGGGGATCGTGTTGTATGACACTACCTTTTGAGTACTCATTGTTTTTCCATGTAGGCACAATTCTATTTAGATTGCATTGATGCATAACCCAGTTGTACACATAACATAATTTAACCCAATCTAGTCTAGAACTAGGACTGTTATGGGGTCATCAGATTACCCAGATTACTACATTCTAACACTGCGCATTGATTGGCTTAGATGGAAGTTTATTTTTGTGTATTAGTTTGAGCCTCCTTTGTTTATGGATTGCATCCTGTGACCAGAGGGGACAGACAGATAACAGACTGCACATTTAAAACGCAGCATATTTATTGTTCAGGTCAGGTGAGCAGCGCTGAGATAGGATGACCTGTGTGTGTGTGTGTTTAATGGAAGCAAACGTATTGCGACACATACACACACACCCCAGAGTGCAAACAGCTACAATCAGGGAACAGTATCTGTGTTATATTCTTCCATTCTAACGCAGTTTAAAACACCAGTCCAACCCAGTTTGATGGTGCATAGACACACACACACACACACACACACACACACACACACACACTATAGGTTTTCCTGCAGCCAGTCCATGTATCCTCTGATCATTCTTTTCCCCACATCGAAGAAAAACGGCCAGTGCACAAAACTCAAGGCGCCGTGGAAACCGTCGTCATAGTGATCGCTGGAAACCGTGACGCCCGCGTCCTGTAGCCTCCTGGTGTACATCAACCCATCGTCTCTGAGCACATCATACTCACACGTTAGAATGTAAGCTCGCGGGGTTCTACCCAGAACCCCCTGCTCCGCCAGCAGCGGCGCCGCTCGGACATCCAGCAACCCCGGGAGAAGATCTCCCTCCTGCCCCGTGACCTCCTGTGACCCCGTCTCCATGCCAACAGGCTTGTAATGCTTCATGTGTTTGGCCGGCAGAAGGGTGGTCCAGTTGATATGGGAGCGGATGGAGGGAGGGATGGAAGGATGGTGGAGTAAGGAGGGGGACAAGAGGAGGGGATGGAGAGAGGTATCAACCCCCAGGTAGAGCAGCCAGAACCTACAGAGAAAGAGAGAGAAGGGTTACTAACACAGGTGTGTGTGTGTGTGACTGTGTGTGTGTGTGTGTGAACATGTGCATGTGTGTGTACCTGGCCATCATAAAGCGGTGTAGGATGGGCATGTTGTGGTTCTGTTGGTGGGATGGAGTGTTGAGGTCTAGACCCTGGAGGACTGGGTAGATCAACGCTTGAACACTGAACTTCACACTCACACTGTCATCTACCGAGATCTGTGAAGAGAGGGAGAGTGTGTTAGTGTGTCTGTGTAGACAGGTGTGTGTGTGTGTGTGTGTGTGTGTGTGTGTGTGTGTGTGTGTGTGTGTGTGTGTGTGTGTGTCTACCTGCTGTGCGACGGCTGCAGCCAGGTTTCCTCCAGCGCTATCGCCTGACACGGCCACTCGCTGTGGATCCACAGACAACTTTCCCAGAATGCCCAGATCCAGGAAATGCTTGGCCGCGGCCAGACAGTCCTCATACTGCACAGGGAAATGCACTGCTGGAGCCAAACGGTACCTACACACACACACACACACACACACACACTTATGGTAAAAGTTACAAAAAAACTATTTTTAACAGTTATGTCCAAACCTTAACTTGTTACTATGGCGTTATAAGAACCCAAGACTTTCATGTTGAGTGTGTGTGTGTGTGTGTGTGTGTGTAGAACTGAAGCTAATACAGTGTGAAAAGAGGAGACACACTTACTCAACAGACACAACCACTGCATTCAGCTCATCAGACATCTGCCTACACAAGACATCATAGCTTCCCATCTCTGAGAGGAAGACAGGGAGAGGGGAAAGATATAGAGGTGGGGGGAGTAGAGAAGGAGAGAAAGAGAGAGGAAGACGGTGAGAAACCAAAGGTTGTTGCATTAGGGTTACATCATGAACTAGATGTATTTATGCTTGTAAACAAACACACACACAGACACGTGTACATGTGTGAAATAAGATAAATATAAGCACCCACCAATTTTTTGTTTTATTTATTTAGTTTTCCACTTACTGGCGGCGCCCAGGGCCCATCCTCCTCCATGGTAGAACATCACAGCCCTCCTCAGCCCCCCCTCTCCTCCCCCCACGGCGGGGGGCTCGTACAAGCGCACCGGGACTCCGTCAAAGTCCACATCACTCACCCTCACCCCACCTCCCTGCCCTCCCGCCATCTCCCCCAGGAACTCCAGCCCCGATACAGACCCCCGAATCACTGGGATGTGATGACTCAGACCCAGACACTGGCACAGGTCACCCTGGGGCAGAGGGGGGATGGAGAGGGAGAGAGAAGGACAGAGAGATAGGGGGAGAGATGGAGAGAGAGAGAGACATTTGAATGAGGTCTGAGAGAGCTGGAGTATCCCTGGTAGTTTAGTATGCTAACCCTGTTCTAGAGGCTAGGGGTTTGTTCTGTCCTACCAACTCTTATGGTCATTGTCACACCCTTAGCAAATACCACCATAGGAGTTGGCAAGACTGCACAGATCTTTGACCAGGATAGGGCTCCCCAAGGACACTTTTAGCAATCTGCTTCCGTCTGTCCTTTCACCTACTAGCCTAAAGCCTACGTTGTGAATGTTGCTCACTTCTCCACTGGCACTAGTTACAACATGGCTAAAGTTGCTCTGTTCACCCCAGTGTGTGTGTTTACGTGTATTTACCCCAGGCACTACTTACACCATGACTGTGTGAAATCTAGGTGAAGGGCCACACACACCCACCCACCCACCCACCCACCCACCCACCCACACACACACACCCACACCCACACTAGAAAAGAGCTTGTGCTGTATTTAGCTAGTTCAAATCAATTATCCACATATGATTTCACACAAGGGCTGGAGAAAGCACAATAAAGCATTGTTTTACTTCTACAAAATCAGTTCATATGTTCTACTTGTTCAGACTAACTAACTAGCTTTACAACACGTCACATGTTAGCTGCATTATAAGCTATCTAGCTAGTAAAAATGTATGCACACATGACTGTAAGTCGCTTTGGATAAAAGCGTCTGCTAAATGGCATATTATTTATTTATAGCCTCCAATTCAGTGTCTCAAACCAATAGGCCTAAACCTGCTGCACCTGACTGCGATACATAGGTCGAGTAATAGAAAAAACATTGCATTGCCTATTACTCGTTCATATAAAAAAACGGTCAAGTTAATGCAATGTAAAGTATGATTTCGCTTATAGCTATTCTTCTTGTTTCTTACCACTTGCAGCACAGCACGGAATAAGGCGTCCAGCAGCATCAGTTTCAAAGGCTCCTCGATGGCAGCAGGTAACGGTGTATATATGTAATATGGAATACCCACCGTTAATATCAATGTTACTACAACAGAAGACAACTTCATCTTTTAAACACCAGTATTACTAGCTAACTCCCCACCATGAGACGTAAATCACCCGCTACAGAGGGCAGCGCAGTCAGAATGTGAGAATGCGGTGTAGTTAGCTTTATATTAAAGATTCGGACTCGTTAATACCTCTTAAACGGAACGTGCAAGAATGATATAAATTACATATGAACCAGCTAACGATAGCGAACAAGTTACACCCCTTGTTTTTGCAATTCGGTGTCGTATTTTCTTTATGGAGTCGAAGTGTACATAAAACGCTGCTCTCCTCCGCTCAGCCGTAACGTTTTAAAACTGCAACGCCTACTTTTGTATGTTAATGAGACATGTCAATCGTTTTTCAATCACATGACATCGCTCTCAAATCAACTTGACATTGTTCATAGACCTCTTCTCTCGAATCGACGAAAATGTTTTAACTTTATCCCCCAAATTTTTTTCACTTTACAGATAAATACTTCCAAAAAACGTAAATACTTCCACCCCAAATACTTCCACCCAATACAACCAATTTTGGTTCAGGGACCTCGACCATCCAATCTATGGCAATAACTTTTGTATATATTTTTAACTTTGGCTGTTTTCAATGATTTTTTTCTCTTAATGTATAAAACATATTTGTTTAAAAGTTCAATAGCTTCCACCCCATATGACTAACATGAATTCAACCAACTTTTATTGGTTCAGGGACCTCATCAATACAATGTAAGGCAATTACTTTTTTATTTTTTTACTTGGGCTATTTTCTATTAATTTAATATCATTACATGTAAAAAAAGACTTGATTAAAACTTAAATAGCTTCCACCCCTAAGGACTTTCATAAATAAAACCAACTGTTATGAGTTCAGAGACCTTGTCTGTACAATCTACAGCATATACTTTACTATTTTCTATGATATTGAATGGACTTTTAAATTAAAGACACTTCCTTAAAACGTCAATAGCTTTCACCCCATATGACTTTCATGAATACTACCAGGTGTTATTGGCTCATAGACCTTGTCTGTACAATCTACGGCAATTATTATTATTATTATTTTTTTACTTTGGCTATTTTCAATTAATTTAATTTCATGAATACAACCAACTGTTATTGATTCAGGGACCTCGTCTGTACAATCTACGGAAATTACTTAGTATTTTTTGACTTATGCGATTTTCAATTAATTTCAATTGAATTTACATTAAAAAATAATTCCTTAAAACTTCAATAGCTTCAACCCAATATGACTTGCATGAATACAACCAACTGTTATTGGTTGAGGGACCTCTTCCCTCCAATTCACAACAATAACTTTTGGGCTTTTTGACTTTGTACATTATTATCAATGTTAATTGTATTTACATGACAAATACTTCCTTAACTTCAGTTTTTTCCATCCTATATGACTCTGTCCCCCTGAAGGCCAGTGCTCTGCTCCAGTTCTAAGCCTCAGACAGCCCTCCACACACCTGAGGCCCAGTTGGCAACAAAAAAAGCGGGGACAGTGTGGATTAAATCGACTTTAGTACATGCTGTCAAAAGGCTGAATTCTGCAAAATGGACGGGAGTAACAGCAACCAAAACAGTGCTTTTTTTTGTTTGTTTGTTTTTGTACAGTTTTATAAACTCAGCGAGAACGTTCTCTCTCTCCATTCAAATCAAATCAAATTGTATTTGTCACATGCGCCTAATAACTCAGGTGTAGACTTTACCGTGAAACGCTTACTTACAAGCCCTTAACCAACAATGCAGTTTAAAGAAAAATAAAGAGTTATGAAAAATATTTACTAAATAAAATACAAAATAAAAGAGCAACAATAAAATAACAATAACGAGGCTATATACAGGGGGTACGGGTACCGAGTCAATGTGCGGGGGTACAGGTTAGTCGAGGTAATTGAGGTAATATGTACATGTAGGTAGGGGTGACTATGCATAGATAATAAACAGTGGGTCAATGCAGCTCCTATAATTTTAAGGGGCGTTTCTTTAAAACATGCATCCAATTCCCTTGAGCACTTACATAAATATACCAATCATATGCTTCAATGTGACGCGGTTCACAGTGCTATCACTAGACAGGACATTGATAGAGGTTCCGCTCGTGATGTTAAATTGCAGGCGCAGATGCTCCGATTTCGAAACGATTTGGAACACATTTGAAAAGTTAACGCGCTGACTATACATTGGACTAATAGAAAAATAAAGGCAGTACTTTTCAATGCGTGAGATATAAGAGGTGTGCCGTGAGAGCGTGAGAAGAGGGTCAAATACTTGTGTCTCACGGCGTGAGAGTTGGCATCTGGTGGTGCAACTTGTTCGCCATCGTCAACTGATTTAGAATATGACATTTATATAATCCTGGCATGTTCCGTTGAAGAGGTATTGACGAGCAAAGTCCGAATCATTAGGCTAACTACACTGCACTCCAAAGTCCCTGAACTACCACAGTGTGGGAGAGACTACAGCGAATGGAAGTACGGGAAACTAAGTTTTTCGTTCGGACTGCAGTTGACTAGTACGACCAGTAGATAACGCTATTGGTCTCAAAATTTCAAACATGAAGTAGTAAACGGTGTGGTCTGTACTGGCATTGGTAAGTTTAGGACACCAGGGGTCGTCAGTGGCCAGCCACTGAACCAAAAGACAGCTACAGCAAGGGTTTGTCCTGACCATCAGTCCTGAGTCCTGACCAACTGAAAAACAGCTTCTGTTTCCAGGCCATCAGACTGTTGAACAGCAATCACTAGCCGGTACCCTGCCCTGCACCTTAGACACTGTCGCTAGCCGGCTACCTGCCCGGTACTCTGCCCTGCACCTTGAGACTAATGCCCCATAGATAGAGTCATTGAACGCTGACCACCTCATATTCATTTACATTTTACTTATTTAGCAGACGCTCTTATCCAGAGCGACTTACAGTTAGTGAGTGCATACATTTTTACATATTCTGTTTATATACTGTATTACTCACTGTATGTATATACTGTAATATACCTAGCCTAATATACCTACTACTGTACATACCATTTTCTTTCCAAATTATACACTGTCTATACACACCATGTATTTATATTCTAGATTCTGACACATGCTCACTCTAATATACCTACTCTGGGCTGTTGATTGGACCCATTCTGTAATTTCTTGATTTCTTGTTTCGATTGATTTATTATTTGTGTATTTGTATTGTATTTGCGAGACATTCTACTGCACAGTTGCAACTAGAAACATAAGCATTTCGCTGCACCTGCTATAACAACTGCAAATCTGTGTACGCGACCAATCAACTTTGATTTGATTTGACCAGAAATATACCCTCCCTAATAGTATTTAAATGCTCTCTCTCCCTCAATTCTATCTCTCTCTCCCTCCATTCTCTCTCTCTCTCTCTCTTCCCACACTGTATCTCGGCCCCTGGAGACCATCCTGGAAACGTAAACAAACAGCAGAATAGAATTTTAGATCTGAACTCTCCCCCTCATTTTCCAAAACACAACTGTGTGTGTGTGTGTGTGTGTGTGTGTGTGTGTGTGTGTTTGTAGACCACCAGCACTAGACCGTGTCAGATTATGGAAGATGGGTGTATTTATTTTCTCTCCCAGAAGTGTGAACTTGCTCACTCCCCCTCATGTGTGTTTATGTATGTGTCTCTTGCTCAACTACTGGAAACTAGCTAGTCAGAATGCTATGTGTGTGTGTGTGTGTGTGTGTGTGTGTGTGTGTGTGTGTGTGTGTGTGTGTGTGTGTATGTGTGTGTGTGTGGGTCTTGTTCCCAACCCGGAGGCTAGCTTCTCTGTCTCCTGTGGCAGACGAAAGGGTTGAGTTGTGAGCCAGAGGCTGACTGGAATGGAAACACATTTCTGTCTCATGCATTTATTCATGTTAGATTACTTTAACCACCACCTCAGTCTGTGTGTGTGTGACAGAGAGAAATGCTGAAATGGAAAAATGTGTAATTTACTCATGTTAACTTACTGTAATTCCAGTCAGCCAGAGGCAGTCAGTCTGCCCCCAATGCCACACACCCACACACACACACACACACACACCCAACCAATACCAAGAGACGACAGTCCAAGAGACGACAGTACAAGAGAGGGAGGAGGGAATAAAAGAGGGGAAGGAGGGGGAAATGGGGAGAGGGAAGTGAGTGGATTTGCTAAATTTGTCCAGTGGAGAAAATTAGAGTGTGTCTCGAGTCTGAACTGCCATATGGAAGACATGGGTGACCTCGCCATTTACACACACACACACACACACACACACACACACACACACTGATTACTACAGTATAACTCTGTAATGATCTTGTAATAATGTGCTTGGGGCAGAAAGACAAAGCCACGCTCATCCACACACCTGTTTGCAAATCTGAGTCAACATTCAAACATTGAAAAAAAATCTACTCAAACTCCCAAACAGTGTAGTGGTAAGGTAAGGCTTCCATTATATTTCTTCCATATTTACGACTTTCAAACATCAAAGGGTTAGGGCCAGAGGGAAGGGGTAGGGAGGGAATAGGGCAGGCTAGTAGGATAGAAATCAGGCTGGCAGAGAGAGGTTTGGGTTAGCGGTTAGGGGTTAAGGGTCAGGGGTCAGAGAGCTGCTTTCTGTGAGTCAGAATCTTAGCCCTGAACTTTGAAACACAAAGAGGCCTGTCTTCTACTGTTCTATTGGTAGTCACACAAACACACACACACACATACACACACACACACACACACACACAAACACACACACATACACACACACACACATACACACAAACACATACACACACACACACTTCCTCTCACCATAGCCAACGCCCAATCTATCTCCCATGAGCCTCTCTGCTTCTTGATGTGATCCTGATGTTCTGTTCCCTCCTCCCCCCCCCCCCCCCCCGCCCCCCATCACCGCGGGAAGTAGTTGGGGGGTGGGGGTGCTGCGATTGTTTTGGTTGCCGTGCTGAAGACATCTATATCGGTCCGCTAATACATGACTAGTAAAGACCCATTGCACTACTTTTGTGAAAAAAATGTATTTGAGTGTTTACCAGCATTTGTAACTTGAGTCTGATAATTATCTGTACAAAACAGTTAATCTGATAACGCTTGAGATATGTTTCTTGAAATACACTGAATTTTTTAAAATTTTATTTTACTGAGTTACAGTTCAAATAAATTCATTAGGACCTAATCTATGGATTTCACATGACTGGGCAGGAGCGCAGCCAAAGGTGGACCTGGGAGGGCATAGGCCCACCAAATTCCGATACAGGCCCACCCACTGGGGAGCCAGGCCCAGCCAATCAAAATGAGTTTTTCCCCACAAAAGGGCTTTATTACAGACAGAAGTACTCCTCAGTTTCATCAGCTGTCCGGGTGGCTGGTCTCAGACGATCCCGCAGGTGAAGAAGCTGGATGTGGAGGTCCTGGGCTGACGTGGTTACACGTGGTCTGCAATTGTGAGGCTGGTTGGACGTACTGCCAAATTCTCTAAAATGACGTTGGAGGCGGCTTATGGTAGAGAATTGAACATAACTTTCTCTGGCAATTGCTCTGGTGGACATTCCTGCAGTCAGCATGCCAATTGCACACTCCCTCAAAACTTCAGACATCTGTGGCATTGTGTTGTGTGACAAAACTGCACATTTTAGAGTGGCCTTTTATTGTCCCCAGCACAAGGTGCACCTGTGTAATGATCATGCTGTTTAATCAGCTTATTGATATGCCACACCTGTCAGGTGAATGGATTATCTTGGCAAAGGAGAAATGCTCACTAACAGGGATGTACACAAATTTGTGGATTTTTTTGGAGAAATAAGCTTTTAGTGCATATGGAACATTTCTGGGACCTTTTCTTTCAGCTCATGAAACCAACACTATTACATGTTGCATTTATGTTCAGTATACTTTGCAAATGTAACTTTTTTCTATGTGAAAACTGAAATGGTCTATTCATTCCTTTTCCATTTCAGTAGATACTCTTATCCAGAGCAACTTACAGTAGTGAGTGCATACATTTTCATACTGGTCCCCAATGGGAATCAAACCCACAACCCTAGCATTGCAAGTTCCATACTCTACCAACTGAGCCACATCATCACATCACATCAGCACAAACCACTTGATGTCTCAATGGACTCAATTACTGTATTGTGCATTGTTTTTCTTCATGGTGATGGAAAGTCTACAGGGACAAACCTAGATGACCAGTCTATGTACAATACAGTAAAGTACATTTACATTAAGTGGTTTGTAAGGATGGTAAATTAATACTGCACAGAAAGTGGTTGTTTTCCATGTTATTTGATCAAGACAAATATTTAATTTGATGTGGATGTTTTGTGTCTTTGCCCATAACTTTGCACCTTTTGATGTAAATGCTTGAGGACAGGGTTTTGTTCTTTCTGGATTCCATTAGAATAACAATCGCAGAGAAAGGGACAAGGCAACAACTCTTACAATTCCAACTATTGAATCCTGCAAGATACTGTTCTTAATTATACAACTACCTTTTTTGCCAAAGCAGAGATGCTGAACATTTTTTTTTGCCCAAGCTAAAGACCTCTATATTGGTCCACTAATACTATTAAAGGCCCAGTGCACTACTTTTGTGAAAAAAATAATATATCAAAAAGAATGTATACATTTATTTTATTCATATTTTTTTGAAATATGCAGCACCCTCAGCACCCCTACTTCCCACGGCTATGCCCCTCCCTCTCCCTGTAAAAATAAATCATAATATGCCATTTAGCAGACGCTTTTATCCAAAGCGACTTACAGTCATGTGCGCATACATTTTTACGTATGTGTGGTCCCGGGGATCGAACCCACTACCCTGGCGTTACAAGTGCCATGCTCTACCAATTGAGCTACAGAGGACCCCTGCAGTTAAGCGCCCCACAAACCGAAGCCAACAGATAGGCTGTTAAACCTAGTTTCACACCCTCTCTCTCCCTCTCTCCCTCTCTCTCTCTCCCCCCCCCTCTCTCTCTCCCTCTCTTTCTCTCTTTCTCACACTCATTCCCCTCTCTCTCCTCCCTTCTGTTGTCATGGTGACACTGATGAGAGGCAGCTGTTGTTGGGGATAACAGGGTAATACAGGAAGCAGAGAACCCCTCAGTTCAATTAAACTCAACTTCATTGGTATGAATGTTCAGGTACAGCAATGTTACCTAAGTCAGTCAATAATGATAAGCAGTGTACTAATGTAACAAACTAAATCACAAATTAACTAACAAACTAATTAATTAACTGACCAAAACACAGAGAGGACTGACATAAAGGGGAAAGAGAGTAAACAGTGGAGAGATAGAGATAGAGATAGATAGAGATAGATAGATAGATAGATAGATAGATAGATAGATAGATAGATAGATAGATAGATAGATAGATAGATAGATAGATAGATAGATAGATAGATAGATAGATAGATAGATAGATAGATAGATAGATAGATAGATAGATAGATAGATAGATAGATAGATAGATAGATAGATAGATGGGTGGGTGGGGGGGTTAGGTAGATAGGTGGGTGGGTGGGTGGCTTGGTAGGTAGGTAGGTAGGTAGGTAGGTAGGTAGGTAGGTAGGTAGGTAGGTAGGTAGGTAGGTAGGTAGGTAGGTAGGTAGGTAGGTAGGTAGGTAGGTAGGTAGGTAGGTAGGTAGGTAGGTAGGTAGGTAGGTAGGTAGGTAGATACATACAGAGAGAGAGAGAGAGAGAGAGAGAGAGAGATAGAGAGAGAGAGAGATAGATAGATAGATAGATAGATAGATAGATAGATAGATAGATAGATAGATAGATAGATAGATAGATAGATAGATAGATAGATAGATAGATAGATAGATAGATAGATAGATAGATAGATAGATAGATAGATAGATAGATAGATAGATAGATAGATAGATAGAGAGAGAAAAAGGATGGAGAGAGAGATGTTTATCTCTGTCCGAAACTGTTCAAAATGACCAAGGGTCTGCCTGTAGGGAGGATACATACACACCCTCCTTGAGCTGTGTGTGTGTGTGTGACCTGGTCGTCCTTGCCCATCTGCATGTTTGTGTGAGTGACGCTGTATTTCTGGCATCTGTTGCTTTCAGCAGGAGCTTAGACACACACACACACACACACACACACACACACACACACACACACACACACAGGGGTCGTGGGCAAAGGGAGAGGACAGGAAGGCAGTGAATGTACTGTATAATGCTGACAGATCAGTCAGTTAAACCGTACAGTGTGTGTTTGTGTTTGAAGACGACCAGGGACACTTGTTGTGCAGAGCGTTCCTGGTATGAGACCAGGTCAAGACAGGGATGGGATGGGGGACCTACTCTCTTATTTTTATTTGATTTGATTTTACCTTTATTTAACTAGGCAAGTCAGTTAAGAACAAATTCTTATTTACAATGACGACCTACACGGGCCAAACCCGGACGACGCTGGGCCAATTGTACGTAGTTATTACCGTGGGGAGCTAACACAAGTCATCAGGTGTCAGGCAAGGTTTTCACGCAACCATAGTTCACTGAACCACCTCTGTTACTGTGTTGACATCTCTTCTAGTGTTCGGAAGTCTGACTGGCTCCCTTAATTGAGCCTCAATGTTTATTTTTACTGTAGTGTGGGAAGACCACGTTACTGCCCATACACACACACACACACACACACACACACACACACACACACACGGACATACACACACCCTGTGTGTCATTGATGCGCCTTGTGACCACTGATTTGGTTATAGGAGCCACATTCCAGTAGGGATTTGGAGAAGGATCCAAGGTGTGTGTGTGTGTATTAGAGGTGTGCGTGTGTATCAGAAATGTGTGTGTGTGTGTGTTTGAGATATAGTTGTTGGCTTATATATGAATATAACTTTGAGGTACCTGGTTTCTATAGTAACAGAGATGTATACCTGGCTGGTTCCCATAGCAACAGACATTGTGAGCCTGTCAGGTGTTAAAGGGGTTAATTTCAGGTAGATTATAAAATTCAAATATATGTTTGAGATGATAATGAGATTTAAACAGAAAGAGGATGATGCTGTATGATAGCTAATTTATAGCCCCACCGCCATACACACACACGCATGCACGCGCACACACCCACACACGCACACACACGGTTCAATAATACAATAACACAACACAAAGCACATCATACACAAAAAAACTAATGTAGCCTGGCCTACTTCGACAAGAATATAGCCTGCCCTAATCTCTGAGCTCTGACTCAGTGTGACTCATTGACAGGTCAATATATATATTAAATGGGTTAATATGTGTATGCGTGCGTGTCACTCCATACAAATTCCCGCCCCAGTTTGCTCACGGGCATGCTGCTCGTTCTCTCCAGGAGCTGTCACTTGTCTCTCTCTCTCCCCCTCTCTCTCACACTGACACACAATACCACACACACACACACACACACACACCGAACAGCTCGAGCCCCAGTGGAGACGCTGCTGACGCTCAGCTCGCTCCACCGACAACACCAAATCACGTTCTGTTCTTCTCTGGCGGAACGGACCGACAACACCAAATCACGGTCTGTTCTTCTCTGGCGGAAGCGGAGAGCGAAAGGCTTTTAGGATTCTACCTATCGCGGGCGATATGTGGAGCTGAACGACCGGTCGTGACGGAGGACACGAGGGGAAATAAAAAAAAAGAGCGAAAGGGATAAAAGAAAAGGTAGGCTACGCGTGCGTTATATCTTATTTGCAGTATTTTCGGTACGAGCCGAGTTTTACTGATCGCAGTGTGTGAGAACCGCGGGAGGCAGTTAAAATGTGTGTGTTTTGCAAGTTTTTGTTGATAGTTGAGTCGAGTCGCAGTGTTGGTTGTAGGCTAGGCTACTTCCATTGGCTATAATGCCGCTTGAGTTGGTGTGTGGGTGTGAGAGTGTGCTCTGATAGTGCTGGATCATTGGTTTGGGTTGGGATGGGCGGGGGGATAACCTCTACTAAACTAAGACGTTTTGAAACGGATTTCTACCTGAACTTGACCAATAATGACACACATGTTAGTTTCTATTCTAATCTGCATGACAGTAGACTATATATCGTGCCCTACTGAACGTAGCAAAGTGCCCATTTGATGCACTGAATATACAGGCAAAAACGGAATATCTTAGTTGTTGCTTATATTTTGCCATGTTAGACTATTTTGTAACACTGTTGGTAGGGCACCGAGCTACCTACATAAGGATTCCTAAACACGTTGATAACCATACATAAGCACTGCATAATCATTTAATAGAGAGTTGGTTGACATTGACACTGCTTATGAATGTGTTATGGGTTATAAATGTGTTAGGAAGTCCTTTTGTAGGTAGCCTTCAAATAATGTGCGACAGACAGAGAATATCCCTCCCATCTTTCCCTAGAGGTCCTTTCTCAACACAGACCTGGAGGTTTTCATCCTTCACTCATAATCAGGGATTCAGACCTGGGACACCAGGTGAGTGGACTCCAAGTGTCCGCCCTGAGATTGGAAGGTTGGGGGTTCAATCCCCTGTTGAGTTATACCAAAGACTCTCAAAATGGGACCCAATGCCTCTTTGCTTGGCAGTCAGCATGAACCAAGGAGATGGATTGGGGCGTAAACTAGTCTCGCGTGGCCAGGCTTCCAAAATCCTGTCTAGTTAGAAGCCTGTTTCTGAGGCTTAGGGGTAACCAAGCGATAAAGTGGCGTCCTGTCCAGCGGGTGTAGATCAAGCTGCTTTCCTACAGAATAGGAGATAGGCTCCTGCTGTACTGGCTCAGACAAGGCTACTTACTGAGACTGAATGTAGCAGATAGAAATGTCATGAATAGATCTGACATGATGCCTTATGTAATGGAGGTGCTTCTCTGTCACCCTGTGATACATCCTGTTAGTTCCTGGGGGGAGGAGTCAGTCACAGGGTCTCCCCTCTGGAATTCTCCCAGAATAGACCTGGAACACACACACACACACACACATGCACACGCATACACTCCCATAATGCTAATTTTGTGCTATCTAGATTTTGCTGTATAGTTCTGTGAGTGGACGTGGCTTTGGGGTGTGTGTGTGTTTGAAAGTGTGTGTGTGTGTGTGAATCAGAGATCTGGTAAAGCCGTAACTCGACCCTGGCTGGATAGACCGACGCTTGGACTGCCACAGAGACCACTCTGGCAGGGCTGTGGTGTGTGCGTTTGCGACTCAAACAAACACACACACACACACAGTCAGCCAGACCACAGAGGCAGGGGAGGAGACTGGGGATGTATTGCTGTGGGGGAATGACTATTCAGATAATCACTACTGGGATTCTGAAATAAAGATACTGTTATATACCAGTACTATAAGAGTTATGATGTGATATAACATTCAGACAACATTGCCCACCCTTATCCCACTGTGGCCTTGTGGTGTATTAGAGAGTGTGTTCTGTTGGTGAGAGTGTGTGTGTGTTTTGGAAAAGTGCTTGTTAGGGTCCAGATTTCTCACAGTTCTTTATAGAGGTGCGTCTTTTCACAGACAGTTGTTGCTCTGGGCAGTGTGTGTGTCTGTGTGTGTGTGTCTGGGTGTGTGCGTTGTGTGTGTGTGTTGTGTGTTGTGTGTCTGTGTGTGTGTGTCTGTGTGTGTGTGTGTTTGAGTTGGAGCGTGTCCATTTCAGCCGTAGGTGACGGAGGATAGCGAGACTGTTTCCATATTGCTGAGACACAAACACACACACTCATGCGTGATTCATCTATTGAGCAGGTCTAAAGATGTGTTAGTGTGTGTGAGATGTAATTGGTGAGAGAACAAGGACATTTGGACACACACCCTTCAGTTCAAGTCAGGGCAGCTCTAATGAGTTAAGTCCTTCTGTGTGTGTGTGTGTGTGAGAGAGAGAGAGACTCCCTGTGATAAGAGTTCTCCTGTCTGGACTTTCCCCTGCAGTCAACCTGTCCTACACCCCTGAACACACTCACATACACACTGGCCTACGCCCCTGAACACACTCACATACACACTGGCCTACGCCCCTGAACACACTCACATACACACTGGCCTACGCCCCTGAACACACTCACATACACACTGGCCTACACCCCTGAACACACTCACATACACACTGGCCTACACCCCTGAACACACTCACATACACACTGGCCTACACCCCTGAACACACTCACATACACACTGGCCTACGCCCCTGAACACACTCACATACACACTGGCCTACGCCCCTGAACACACTCACATACACACTTGCCTACACCCCTGAACACACTCACATACACACTTACCTACGCCCCTGAACACTGGTGTATGTACCTTGAGATTGGTTACAATGACGACACAACAAGTGGAAAGGCTGTGAGAAAGAGAGAGAAAGAGAGAGAAAGGGAGCGAGAGAGAGGGAGAGAGAGAGAGAGAGGGAGAGAGAGAGAGAGAGAGGGAGAAAGGGAGCGAGAGAGAGGGAGAGAGAGCAATAGATTGATTCCCATCTCATTGACTGGCCTCATTGTCGCTTTGACAGCACTGGGATCTGTTGCCTCTGGAATGTGCGTGTGTGCGTGTGTGCGTGTGTGTGTGTAATGAGTTAATAGCTGTCCTCAGTGGCCAATTTCCTCCTATACACTGGCTCTCTTTGTCCGTCTGTCCGGTACACACACACACACTGGCGTGCACACACACATGCACACACTCACATGAACGCACTGCCACACTATCCTGGATCAGGCATTCATCCAGCAGTGGCAGAAGATGACAGAGAGAGAGAGAGAGAGAATACAACCCATATTTATGTTGATTTATTTTCCCTTTTGTACTTTAACTATTTGCACATCGTTACAACACTGTATATAGACATAATATAACATTAGAAATGTCTCTATTCCTTTGGAACTTGTGTGAGTGTAATTTTTACTGTTCATTTTATATTGTTTATTTCACTTTTGTTTATTGTCTATTTCACTTGCTTTGGCAATGTAAACATATGTTTCCCATGCCAATAAAACCCCTTGAATTGAATTGAATTGAGAGAGAGAGAGAGAGAGAGAGAGAGAGAGAGAGAGAGAGAGAGAGAGAGAGCCGAAGGATGAAGTGAAATACAGAAAGTGAGAGAGAAGAACTACTCCATTGTATAGTGTAGTGTGTGTAGTGTAGTGTTAGTGTAGTGTAGTGTGTGTAGTGTGTGTTAGTGTGTAGTGTAGTGTGTGTGTGTTAGTGTAGTGTAGTGTGTCAGTGTGTAGTGTAGTGTATGTGTGTTAGCGTAGTGTGTGTGTGTTAGTGTAGTGTAGTGTGTCAGTGTGTAGTGTAGTGTATGTGTGTTAGCGTAGTGTGTGTGTGTTAGTGTAGTGTAGTGTGTGTGTGTTAGTGTAGTGTAGTGTGTGTGTGTTAGTGTAGTGTAGTGTGTGTGTTAGTGGCTCAGTGACAGCATGAATGGGAGAGGAATTCAGGAGGAGTATTTTAGACCGAAGCTAAAAATGTTTTATTGTTATTTTTCCCTCTGGCCTCAAATCAGTAAATTGTCTTTCCGGAGAGCGCTTTGAGAAGTGCTGCTGCTGTGTAAATAAAGACTATCTGGAAACTATCCTCTACAATCGATTGAACACCGGCCTTAGGGTCAATGCTGATGTCGGGATTTATTGCTAAGCTTTCGGTAAATGGGGGCCATTTGTGTGGATGGGGCCTCGTCACTCTATAGGACATTTCTTTGTTCTCTGTAGTAACCGAGAGAGATGGGAAAAGGGATTCTGAGCTTTTGTGAGTGTGTGTTGACATTTTAGTGGTGAGAATGAGTTCTTTACCAGACTGACTGACAGGCCGTGTGTTGGTGTGTGTGTGTGTTGGTGTGTGTGTTGGTGTGTGTGTTGGTGTGTGTGTTGGTGTGTGTGTGTGTTGACATTTTAGTGGTGAATGTGGGTGGACCATGCGTATCTGAAACAGATGAAATAGTTATGAAGATAAGAGGAAGAGAGAGGGAGAGAGAAAGAAAGAAAGTTGGAGAGAGATAGAGAGCAAGAAGTCTGTTTGTGTGTTTGTGTAGTTAGTGAGTGTCACAGTTGAACACAATGACCGGTGCTAGCAGAGCTAAGTACTTTAACATATGATAACAGATGGAGGGAGGGAGGGAAGAGGAGGGAGGGAGGCCCTCCTCAGGGAGAATATGACCACCCCTCTCCCCCCTTTCTTTCTCCATTCTCTTTCCCTCTTTCTCTTTCGTCCAGTATCCACCCTCTCCACCTCCATCCATCTCTCCCCCATGGCTGACTTTTAGAACTCTTTCTCAACTCTCAGTCTTCTCTAGACAGTTCCAGGACTAAACTTTGTCACCCTCCCTCCATCCCCCACTCCTTTCTGCGTCTTTCTCTTTTTCTCCCTCGCCCTCCCTCTCCCTCGCCCTCCCTCCCTCTCCCTCCCTCTCCCTCCCCCGCCCTCCCTCTCCCTCCCTCTCCCTCGCTCTCCCTCCCTCTCCCTCCCTCGCCCTCCCTCTCCCTCCCTTTCCCTCGCTCTCCCTCGCTCTCCCTCCCTCCCTCCCTCCCTCCCTCCCTCCCTCCCTCCCTCCCTCCCTCCCTCCCTCCCTCCCTCTCCCTCTCTCCCTCCCTCCCTCTCCCTCCCTCTCCCCCCTCTCCCTCTCTCCCTCCCTCCCTCTCCCTCCCTCTCCCTCCCTCCCTCTCCCTCCCTCTCCCTCCCTCCCTCTCCCTCCCTCCCTCTCCCTCCCTCTCCCTCCCTCCCTCTCCCTCCAGTGGGAAAGTATGTAGCGAGCATCAGAGAGAAAGTGGAAAAGAGAGAGATGATAGAAGGAGAGTGGTTGTAAATCGAATGAGTCCCAGGGGTGTGTGTGTGTGTGTGTGTGTGTGTGTGTGTGTGTGTGTGTGTGTGTGTGTGTGTGTGTGTGTGTGTGTGTGCACTAAAGCAAGGACAACACACACACACACACAGTGGTGTTCAGACTGGCTGGCGAGATAGAGGCTCCAGAGCTGTGGGCCCGAGACCAGACAGCCCACCTCCATGCTATTTCCTGCCAACGCTACACGCAACAGACCCTGCTATGTCCAACCTCAACCGTGTGTGTGTGCCCGGGGATAAACAGGGTAGTCTGGTATCAGTTCCATTCTTTCACCAGTGACGTGATTCTCCAGCTATGCGTCTGATCTCATTCCCGTCAAAGATCTGTGTGTGTTTTCAACAATCAAAGACATACCTGCACCTGTAGCCAGTAACTCTAGTATGAGACGTGTCCAGATCTTTATATTGAAGAGATGACATGTAACTGGAGAATGCAGACTTGAACTGTAATCACAGTTAAATCAACAGGGGATACAGTTCACATTATTATACTGTTGAACGAGAGAACAGAGCAGCCATTCAAGCCTGTTGAAACGTGTACTTACTGTAAGTGTGTGTTTAGGGTGTGTAGGTGTGTATTTGTGATGTGTGTTTAGGGGTCAGAGGTTGGCTGGAGTGTTTATGTGATACGGTCCTTTATGATAGACTGTAGAAAGGGTTATCTTAAACGGAGTGGCTGCAGATCCGACTTTTCCCAGACTTTTCTTCCTGACACCTAAAGGTCCGAGAGGTCCTGCACATGTGAGGGATTCTCTACGTAGATTATTTACATAGCTGCTGACCACCCTTCTGACGTTTCCCCCTCCTCCCCGCGGCCATGATCGCACATCTTTGTCTGGTGTAGTCTACAAACTTCGAAGATGTTGTACAATGGACATGATCGACATGTTGTACAACAAACGTCTTTGTCTGTTGTAACAGTAGGCTATTGGAAACACAAGCACAACACAACTAGGCAGTCTAAAGGCTTCCGCATGCTTCCCAGCTGAAACGGTTTGGAAGAGTTTGTGCTTATATTATGACAACGTTTTGGACTTTGGTAAGAGTTTTTTCAGCTGTTCGGGCACGCAAAACATTTTTCTCGAGGCAAGCCGAAGTCGGTAGCCGAAGTCTATGCACCTTCGTCGGTGATTGGTCAGCAGTAGGGATTCTGCAGTGAAGTCTTTGTTGTCGTTCAACGAGAGACGGCTCATTTTC
>NW_028164655.1:65000-83392 GCF_964263955.1 Coregonus lavaretus
TGTGTGTGTGTGTGTGTGTGTGTGTGTGTGTGAGACAGCATGTTGTTTGTACATAAAGCTCCTTACTGCTTGTTTTCCCACTCTATCTTCTCCCCAACAGACTGCTAAATAGCTAACAAAAAAATGGCTACACGGATGATCTGCATTGACCCTTCTATTGGATTGAAATGTTTTGCACTGTCTCTAAGCACACTCACACAATGCACATTCTACACACTCACGCATAACATCCATACACATTCATACTGACTCTACACACAATCATTATATACGCTGTTGCTACTGTTTATCATACATCCTGATGCCTAGTCACCTTACCCATATACACCTCTATCACTCCAGTATCCCTGCACATTGTAAATATGGTACTGGAACTGACTCTGTATACAGTATGCTTACTTACTTCTGTTCTTCTAATTTCTATTTCTCATGTTCTACTTGACTTATTTTTTTGTGCCACATTATACCCCTTTTTCTCCCCAAATGATAGTTACAGTCTTGTCCCATCGCTGCAACTCCCGTACGGACTTGGGAGAGCCGAAGGTCGAGAGCCATGCGTCCTCCGAAACACGACCCTGCCAAGCCACACTGCTCGCTTAACCCTGAAGCCAGCCGCACCAATGTGTCAGAGGAAACACCATACAACTGGCGACCGAAGTCAGCGTTTATGTGCCCGGCCCGCCACAAGAGCGCAATGGGACAAGGACATCCTGGCCGGCCAAACCCTCCCCTAACCCGGACGACACTGGGCCGATTGTGCGCCGCCTCATGGGTCTCCGGTCGCGGCCAGCTGCGACACAGCCTGGGATCGAACCCGGGTCTGTAGTGACACCTCTAACGCTGCGATGCAGTTCCTTACACCGCTGCGCCACTCGGGAGGCCATCGACTTGACTTTTTAATTTGTTTTCTATAGTACTACTGATATTGATTACTGTATTGTTGGGAAAGAAAGGCATTTCACTGTACTAGTGCACATGACAATAACAACTTGAAACTTGAAACACACAGAGAGAGAGAGTGAGGAGAGAGAGACAAGATAGAGGAGCGGGAGAGAGGAGAGGAGAGAGATAAGAGAGAGAGGAGAGAGAGAGGAGAGAAGGGGAGCGAGAGAGAGAGATCGAGACAAACTGCCACTCTGGCATGTCTCAGGAGCCATTATTGATCCCATGCAACATTTATTCAGCCCTGTATGAACTAATATCCATTCAGCTCAATTTGTGGGACTGTCCTTAGTTTAAATGGTGTTTAACCACTGAACTGAATACATGGAGTTCATTGGCCAGCTCCGCCTAGTTACTCAACCCACTTTATAGGCTAGTGTATGGGTGTGTGTTCAGTTTATGAGGAGCGTGTGTGTGTGTGTGTGTGTGTGTGTGTGTGTGTGTGTGTGTGTGTGTGTGTGTGTGCTTGCATGTGTGTAATATGGAGGGCAGTAGCTCTGAGGAATGTGTTCTCTCCCCCACTGTTCCACTGAGACTCCAACAAAACAGAGAGAGAGAGAGAGAGAGAGAGAGAGAGAGAGAGGGAGAGAGACAGAGAGAGAGAGAGAGAGAGAGAGAGAGAGAGAGAGAGAGAGAGAGAGAGAGTGGGAGAGAGAGAGAGAGAGAGAGAGAGAGAGAGAGTGGGAGAGAGATAATAGAAAGACAGGAACAGAGAGAGCGAGGCCCAGCACTACATAATGGTTATATCTGAGGTGTCCATTTCTTATCTGGATGGGCGGATTTAATTTAATTTATGAAGCGCTCAAAACTGTTGGTGAACCAGTCGAAAACAAAACACACGTGGACGTGGTGGAGAGAAACAGGGAAACGTCTGATCATGGATTAAAGACATGACACCAGCCAGGGAAATCAGAGTTCAATGGGACAGCCTTAGGGAAATCAGAGTTCAATGGGACAGCCTTAGGGAAATCAGAGTTCAATGGGACAGCCTTAGGGAAATCAGAGTTCAATGGGACAGCCTTAGGGAAATCAGTTCAATGGGACAGCCTTAGGGAAATCAGTTCAATGGGACAGCCTTAGCGAAATCAAGGACAGGTGTGTTTGTGTTTAAACAGACCTATAGTTCTGCTCCACTAACAGACTCTTAATACCACGACTGATATAAACATTTGAAAACATGTAGACAATCCTCCATTCACCTCTCTTCTTTCATTCTTATCCTCCATTCACCTCTCCTTCTTTCATTCTTATCCTCCATTCACCTCTCTTCTTTCATTCTTATCCTCCATTCACCTCTCTTCTTTCATTCTTATCCTCCATTCACCTTTCCTTCTTTCATTCTTATCCTCCATTCACCTTTCCTTCTTTCATTCTTATCCTCCATTCAACCTCTATTCTTTCACCCTTAGGGTGATCCATGGAGCACAGACACCAAATTAGAACAGATTAATTTTGGTCTTTCGTCCGTGGACGTGTGGAGTGTGTGACGTAAAATGCGTGGGCGTGGGTAATTGGCAAAACGGATGGTTACGTATCCGTCGGCCCGTCAAAAGTTCAACTCATCTGAACTTTTTGTCCGTGAAAATTGATGGAAATTGTATGGATATGGATGCGTCATCTCTGCTGACCGTCAACGTACGACTCCCACTGAGAAGCATTGGAAATCACTAGGGCTGGGAATTGCTAGGGACCTCACGATACGATATTATCACGATACTTAGGTGCCGATACGATATGTATTGGGATTCTGTATGTATTGCGATTCGTTACTGCGATTTTATTACATGTTCCAAACATATTGCTCACCATACAGTGCATTCGGAAGGTTTTCAGACCCTTTCCCTTTTTACACATTTTGGTGCATCCTATTTCCATTAATCATCCTTGAGATGTTTCTATAACTTGATTGGAGTCCACCTGTGGTAAATTCAATTGACTGGACATGATTTGGAAAGGCACACACCTGTCCCACAGTTGACAGTGCATGTCAGAGCAAAAACCAAGCCATGAGGTCGAAGAAATTGTCCATAGAGCTCCGAGACAGGATTGTGTCGAGGCACAGATCTTGGGAAGGGTACCAAAACATTTCTGCCGCATTGAAGGTCCCCAAGAACACAGTGGCCTCACTCACTCTTAAATGGAAGAAGTTTGGAACCACCAAGACTCTTCCTAGAGCTGGCCACCCGGCAAAACTGAGTAATCGGGGGAGAAGGGCCTTGGTCAGGGAGGTCACTCTGACAGAGCTACATAGGAACCTGTGGAGATAGGATAACCTCCCAGAAGGACAACAATCTTTGCAGCATTCCACTAATCAGGCCTTTATTGTAGAGTGGCTAGACGGAAGCCACTCCTCAGTAAAAGGCACATGACAGCCCACTTGGAGTTTGCCAGAAGGCACCTAAAGGACTCTCAGACCATGAGAAATAAGACTCTCAGGTCTGATGAAACCAAGATTGAACTCTTTGGCCTGAATGCCAAGCGTCACGTTTGGAAGAAACCTGGCACCATCCCTACGTTGAAGCATGGTGGTGGCACCATCATGCTGTGGGGATGTTTTTCAGCGGCAGGGACTGGGAGACTAGTCAGGATCGAGGGAAAGATGAATGGAGCAAAGTACAAAGAGATCCTTGATGAAAACCTGCTCCAGAGCGCTCAGTACCTCAGACTGTGGCGAAGGTTCACCTTCCAACAGGACACCGACCCTAAGTACACAGCCAAGATCAACGCAGGAGTGGCTTCAGGACAAGTCTCTGAATGTCCTTGAGTGGCCCAGCCAGAGCCCGGACTTGAACCCAATCGAACATCTCTGGAGAGACCGGAAAATAGCTGTGCAGCAACGCTCCCCATCCAACCTGACAGAGCTTGAGAGGATCTGCAGAGAAGAATGGGAGAAACTCCCCAAATTCAGGTGTGCCAAGCTTGTAGCGTCATACCCAAGAAGACTCGAGGCTGTAATCGCTGCCAAAGGTGCTTCAACAAAGTACTGAGTAAACGGTTTGAATACTTATGTAAATGTGATAATTTTTTTGTAAAAACATTTTCAAAAATGTCTAAAAACCTGTTTTTGCCTTGCCATTATGTGGTATTGTGTGGAGATTGATGAGGGAAAAAAAACAATTTAATCGATTATAGAATAAGGCTGTAACGTAACAAAATGTGGAAAAATTCAAGGGGTCTGAATACTTTCCGAATGCACTGTATATATACTCGGAGTGAAAGTATCGATATAATATCATCCAAAATAATATTGCAATATGTAACTATCGATTTTTCCCCCATCACTAGAAATCACGGATAAGGATCAAATCAACAAGACAGTCTGGCCCCGTTATACTCCTTCTGATCATCATCGCCTCCTTCTTTTCTTCTTTTCTTCTCGGCTCTCTTTGATCGGGAACCAGCGTGTCGTGTGTGTGCGCGTGTGTCAGGAAGTACACATGGTTTTGTACTCTTTGATGATAAAGGACTAAGATCCCTCATATCTACTGTCATTTGGAGGATAGCTGGAGGGCTGACAACACACATGCACACATGCACACGCCCCACCCCCACACACACAGAGAAAAAGAATTAGCTACAGGGTGACTGTCTAAATGATTGAACACTATATTTTTTCCCTCCCTCCCTATTTGTTCCCTCTCTCCTTCCTCCTTTCTCTCCCTCCTTTCCCCTCTCTCCCCCTTTTCTGTCAACTCACAGGTGGTGCCCTCCCGTTAGAAACACACAGAGACCTGCTTGACAGCGCAGGACGGAAGGAGGGAAGGAGAGAGAGAGCGAGAGAGCGAGAGAGAGCGAGAGAGCAGACCATCTGTGAATCACATCAAGGCAGCTGTGGTTAGAGTGGACTGCAGTTCTTTCACGAACGAGAGGCAGAGGGGGACAGAAGTGGAGAGAAGGAGAGAGAGAAGGACAAAAGGAGAGGGGGCCTGGGTGAGTTTCCAAGCCCAGGACGGTGAACCCTGATCAGGGGGACTTTCAGGCGACAGTGGGGTTAGACCAGGCCCCTGGAGTTCCTTTGGAAAAATGAGGAACTCTGAGAAGACAGTGTTTAAGCACAGGTGAAAATCAAATGAATCCTGACTCTAATGGATTCTGCGATTACAGCATGGATTGAATTTTTTTTCTTCTCATCTAAAGGGACATTTACGTTTTTTCTGTGGGCGTTTTTCTGTGTGGAAATGTGTTGCTTTTTTCTACATGAATTTGGAGTTTCAAATCTTTCTAGTGTGGATTTTAAGGAGGCTGTTTAGTTGACTCTGGGGATCTGAAACTGCCCCACTCATCTGAAGGGATATAATCAACATTCTGGAGTTTTTTTCAAGTATGGATTTTGCGTGCACTAACTGAGAGTGCTTTGTAACCTTGGTAACCAAGCGGTAACCAGGCGTCAACTGAGCGGTAACCATGGCAGCAGCCTATCGCGTGGTAGTGAGCAGTGTTAGTTGCTATAGCAGCGTGGTGGTGGATCGTCGGGCTCAGAGTCACGCGGTGCACTACTGCTCCGGGTCATGTGGGGCGCTGTCCCAGGGACTGGACTGTACTGTAGCCCACCGCAGCACCTGCTCCGAGCTGCTGACCGCCCCCGAACACACACACACTCACACACACCCCGACCCCTCACACACATTCACACACAACCTGACCCGAAACGCTAACTCTCCTCATCAAAACTTCAACACCTGTAAACTTAGTATCACCAGCTCTAACGGGAGTATTGGTGTTCCTAATGATCCCCTCTCTAACAGTGTTTATGGTGTGGTTGGTGAGGACAGTCCTCCATGGCGAGGTAAGAAGAACAACACTACTACCAGCTCTAGTCCTGACCGGCCTCTCCAGAGCTCTGCCAGTCTGAAGGACATCACAGGAGAAGCCATCAACCTGGCCAGTGGCAAACTCAAAGAGTTCTCCTTCGAGAAGCTCCGCCTCTCCACCAGTCACGTGACCTTCAGGAAAGGTCGCAAGGTAAGGCCGGACTCCTACAGCCGTCGGTCCACGGACCTCGACATCGTCTATGGACACTTCACCGGGAACGTCGGAGGAACCGGGAATGGGACTATTACCGGAAATGGAAACGCCAATGATGAGAACCTGCCGCCTTTCAGCGACACCCCCAAGGTGCTCAAAGGCCTATCGCCTGCTAGCATCACCGCCGGGGGCGGGTCTCTATCCTCAACCAGCCTATCCAGCGTCTCCAGGGGCGGGTCCACCGGTAGCCTATCCAGCGCCTGCTCCGGTTCCTTGGAGGCGGGGCTAAACACAGTGGCGTCTCTCTACCTCAGCTCATTGGCCGACGAGTCCCTCATCGCCCGGTTACTGGAGAAGACCCGTGCAGGGGAGGAGGGAGGAGTGGGAGGAGCAGGGGGGGAGGACATACGTGCCTGTCTGGACATTCTGGTCAAGTGTTCTGAGGACTTGAAGAAATGTACGGACATCATCAAGCAGTGTATCAGTCGGAAGAGTCCCGGGGGAGGGGAAGATGGGGGAGCCAGCCCTGAGAGCATCTACAGAGCTGTAATGACCAGACTGAGCTCCTACCTGAAGAAACTGCCTCTAGAGCTGGAGGGGGCTGGGTTAGGGTTAGGGTCAGGGGCTGGAGGTCAAGGGTCAGGGATTGGAGGTCATAGCGAGTTGGCCGAGCTGGTTAGTAGTCTGCATATGCTGCAGCAAGCTGCTGTCCCCTTCTCACCCATATTTGGGAATGATCAACCGCCACGGTATGAAGACATTGTTCAGAATCCTCCCTTACCCAAGAGCAAGGCTATACTGGCATCCTCATCCATCGCTCCAGACTCCTCTCTCTCTTTGTCCACTACACCTGAGACAGCAGGGAGACATAAGGTTCAGACCAACGGGCTGCAGCACACACACTCTCCCTCACCGCATACACACACATTGTCCATTTCTACCCCTCCATCCCAGGCACACACACCTTCATCACAAACACACACTCCGTCAGCGCGTGCACCCACTCCGTCCATCTCCCCCATGGAGGCTCTCTTTATTGAGGAGGATGCAGACCTGGGAAGGGGGCTGAACAGGACTTCCAGACACACACACTCACACACACCGACCAGAAGCCTCACACACACTCACAGTCGGAACGGGACAGCTTTTAGTCCACACACACCCCCCAGCTCCGCACACACACACCTCAGCCCCAATCTGCCACACGCACACTTTACATACACACTCCAGTCCACCGGTGAAGCACTCACCTCCCCCCCAACCTCCAAACACACCGCTCCTGTCACTCATAAAGACGACGACATCGATAAACTTCTGATGGACTTGGAGTGTCTGTCACAAAGCATGGGTCGGGAGAGAGACAGAATCAGAGAGGGAGAGAGCGAAAGAGAGAGGGAGCCTCCTCTCCCCGCTAAGACCAGACAGAGGGGGACAGGACAGGGGATCACCTCCCCACAAACCCAACCCTCTCTCCAGACACAAACCCAAATCAACCCCCAGGCTCAAAGGCCTGTTCCTGTTCGCCACCTAACCGCTAACGCCCAGGCCACTAGGTCGACCACCAGCTCGCCTGCTCCTCTCCCCAAGGCAGAGGGCAGCGTGGTGGGGCTGGGAGATGAGGAGGACGGGGCCCTGCTGCTGAGGATACTGGAGAGCATTGAGAGCTTTGCCCAGGAGCTGGTGGACTCTGGGGGTAGTCCTGGGAACACCGGGAAGACTGGGGCTCAGAGCAAAGAGAAGGAGGTGATGAGACTCCTACAGGACAATCTGGCTACTGCAGCGAAGACTGACACTATGACACAGACACAGGCCAAACTACCGTTATCTCCACCAGCTGGTCAAGGTGATTGTCCATATCTATCTATTCCCATCCATGGTATTGTGTATGTGTTGCATGGTTCTGTGTTCTATGTATGTATCTGAACTGAACTGTGCCTTTACCTACAGATGGACCTGTATCCACATCTGTACATGTGGCTGCCTCCACACCTGCACCAAGACCTACAGCTGGAGCTGTTCCTGTGGCTTTACCTGTCTCTACAGCTCCCACACCTGTCCCTGTCCCTGTCCCCAAACCAGTCCCTGCCCATATCCCCACAACCCTAGCAGAGTCTTCTGCCCTGCCCACACCTGTTCCACCACCTACAGTCGTACAGTCTACAGTTGGACTGTTAGAGGCCACTACACTCGAACGTACACCTGTAGAAGGTCCTACAGCTGAACTGACAGCTGGACTTACCACCAAGGCCACCCCTCCACCGTCTGTAACACCTCTCCCCTCCCCTGTCCCGCCCCCTACACCCACACCTGCAGAGGCACCTGTTGCTACCATCGCTGCTCCTGTTGCCGTGAGACACCCGGTTGCCCCTAGCGACGCGGTTGCCCTGAGAGACATTGGCTCGACGCTGCTCATCCAGCAGACGCCCGAGGTGATCAGAGTGAGTACCACTGACCGACGTGTGTGTGTGTGTGTGTGTGTGTGTGTGTGTGTGTACCAGACTGTCAGACTTCTATTAGTCAGGTCTGCCTGCCTCTTATGCGTGAAAGGCTCTTCCTCTGCCACTACAGCTGTTGAAGGAGACTACTTTCTCTATGTGTTCTAGTTGAGAGATGTATTGCTGGTTGGATATGTGTTTATGTTCTAGCTGAGAGAGGGAGAAAGAAGAAGGGAGAGAGAGAGGGAGGTAGAGAGAGGGAGGTAGAGAGAGGGAGGTAGAGAGAGGGAGGTAGAGAGAGGGAGGTAGAGAGAGGGAGGTAGAGACAGAGAGAGGAGGAAAGGACGAGGTGGAGACGAAGTGGTGGCCAGCTCTCTCCTCTCCTCTGGAATGTTTGGGGTAATTTAGGGCTTTGTGCTGTCACGGGAAACAGAGAATTACTGCTCTGTGTTTGTGTGTTTGTGTGTGTGTGTGTCAGTATGTTAACGTGGAAGGTACTTTAGGTTCCTGGGTGTTCTGTCAGTGCTGGGTGTCATGGTAAGGTCATAAATACAGTGCCTTCAGAAAGTATTCATACCCCTTGACTTATTCCACCTTTTGTTGTGTTACATCCTGAATTCAAAATGGATTAAATATATTTTATCTACACACAATACCCCATAATGACAAAGTGAAAACATGTTTTTAGAAATGTTTGCAAATGTATTGAAAATGAAATACAGAAATATCTAATTTACATAATTATTCACATCCCTGAGTCAATACATGTTAGAATCACCTTCGGCAGCGATTACAGCTGTGAGTCTTTCTGGGTAAGTCTCTAAGAGCTTTCCACATCTGGATTGTACAATATTGCACATTATTCTTTTTAAAATTCTTCAAGCTCTGTCAAGTTGGTTGTTGATCATTGCTAGACAACCATTTTCAAGTCTTGCCATAGATTTGCAAGCCAATTTAAGTCAAAACTGTAACTAGGCCACTCAGGATCATTCAATGTTGTCTTGGTAAGCAACTCTTCCAGTGTCTGTTGGAAAGTAGACTGAACCAGGATTTTGCCTTTGTTTAGCGCTATTCAGTTTATTTTTATTCTAAAAAACTCCCTAGTCCTTGCCGATGACAAGCATACCCATAACATGATGCAGCCACCACCATGCTTGAACGTATGGAGAGTGTTATTTTATTGCCTTGTTGCAAACAGGATGCATGTTTAAAAAAAAAAAAAGAATCTGTACAGGCTTCCTACTTTTCACTCTGTCATTTAGGTTAGTATTGTGGAGTAACTACAATGTTGTTGATCCATCCTCAGTTTTCTCCTATCACATCCATTAAACTCTGTAACTGTTTTAAAGTCATCATTGGCCTCATGGTGAAATCCCTGAGCGGTTTCCTTCCTCTCCGGCAACTGAGTTAGGAAGGACGCCTGTATCTTTGTAGTGACTGGGTGTTTGTTTTTTTCATCTACCAATAGGTGCCCTTCTTTGCGAGGCATTGGAAAACCTCCCCGGTCTTTGTGGTTGAATCTGTGTTTGAAATTCACAGCTCGACTGAGGGACCTTACATATATTTGTGTGGGGTACAGAGATGAGGTAGTCACATTAAGCACTATTATTAAACACAGAGAGAGTCCATGCAACTTATTATGTGACTTGTTAAGCACATTTTTACTCCTGTACTTATTTAGGCTTGCCATAACAAAGGGGTTGAATACTTATTGACTCAAGACATTTCAGCTTTTCATTTTTAATTAATTTGTAAAAATGTCAAGAAACATCATTCCACTTTGACATTATGCGGTACTGTGCGTAGGTCAGGGACACAAAATCAAAATGTAATCAATTTTAAATTCAGGTTGTAACACAACAACATGTAGGAAAAGTCAAGGGGTATGAATACTTTCTGAAGGCACTGTAGGTGGCCTACATATCAGCAGGGAGTAAGGTTACACAGCATGGTCAATAAACAGACAGGAGAGGTAGAAGGAAAGAGAGAAGGAGGGATGACAAGGGGAGAGAGAGAGAGAGAGAGAGAGAGAGAGAGAGAGAGAGAGAGAGAGAGAGAGAAGTGGTCCTCTCACAGGATCTTCTCTCTGATTGGTTGAAGTGTTATTTTGGGACCAGTCTCTGTTGTTGCAGTGTCACAGGCAGAACGGGAGTGTGTGTGTGTGTGTGAGGTGCTGATTGGAGCACAGCAGGAGAGGGTGGGGGCTGTTGGCATTGGGAATGTTAATGGTGTCGTTACCAAACACACACACACACACACACACACACACCAGGCTGACAGATAGAGGTGTGATGGGGACCTAAATCTGTCTACTACGGCATCCTGCTAACAGACTCACTGTCGCCACAGTGTAAACGGACCCTGTGTGTGTGTGCGTGTGTTTGTGTGTGCGTGTGTCTGTCGCCAAAGGGTAGGCTGACCCATTGCTACTGTTAGGTCACAGCTGAGTTTAGGAATAGCTCTGTGTGTGTGTGTGTGTGTGTGTGTGTGTGCTTTCTGACACCCAATGCCTCTATGGCACTCTGAGAATTATGCAAATACACCCCATCGCCAACCCCGCCCCATGTCCTAATTAAACATTACCCTGCCAATCACACTGAAGTGTGACACGGGTCCAAAGGCGGTGTGTTTGTGTGTTTGTGTATGTGTGTGTGTGTGTGTTTGTGTGTGTGTGTGTGTTTGTGTGTGTGTGTGTGACAGAGTAATATAGGCCTTTCTGCACCTGTCAGAGTGTTCCCATTAATCACCATGGAGACCAGGCCAGGCCAGATAAATCCAAGGCCAGGCAAGCCTGTCGCACGCAGAGCAGAGAGCAAGACAAGACTAGCAGATCAGACAGCAGAGAGCAGACTAGCCATTTGGATAGCCGACGGTCCTCCTACCCTCCTACAGTGACTGCATTTCAAATGGCACCCTATTCCCATGACCAGGGCCCTAGGCAATAGGGTGCCATTTGGGACGAAGCCAGGCTTTGGCTCCAACACTTACACCAATCCAAAGCTTTTAAATTCAACAGGGGGAGTGAATGAGTGGCCGTGACAAGTTACTGCTCTACAGGAAAGACCCAGCGCAAAATACAATAAAGCTGAAGGAAAACGTGTGAGAAAGAGAAGAGGTCGACAAGATGAATGTAGGGGTAAACAGCAGGGGTTGTTGTCTTTGGGTTGGTACTTAATGACATCACCTCCCGACTGCTTCCACAGGAAATGAGGTCACAGCAGGAAGCTCAGCCAAGCGGTGAGAGAAGCCCCCTCCCCCTCTTTCCCTCTCCTTCTCTCTCTAACACACAAACACACACACACCTTGGAGTCATGGAGTCTGTGTTGCTATGTGTAAGGAGTTTCCAACTCTGACAATAGCCTCCAAGGTTAGCCACCCCCACACACACACACACACGTAGCCTCCAGTCCCATGGTGACATCATACACCACTCCCAGTGCAGGCTGGGATATTGTCCAATACACACAGACACAGAGAGAGAGAGAGAGAGAGAGAGAGAGAGAGAGAGAGAGAGAGAGAGAGAGAGAGAGAGAGAGAGAGAGAGAGAGAGAGAGAGAGAGGGGAGAGAGAGAGAATGGCATGATATACATTGTTACACATACAAGAGATCTAAAGAACTACACTTGACGCCATCATATTCCTCTGCGCACACACACACACACAGACACACACAGACACACAGACACACACACACACTCTGCACGTACACTCTGCACACACTTTTTATACCTGAGGTCACATTTTTGCTGTTTGGCTTAGAGGAAAGGATTTACAGTCTCTCCGATCAACTTAGCAACCATTGTCTGTTTACACAACTTCCTACATTTGTAATAATTGTGTGTGTGTGTGTCCTGCAGCTCTCTGCTGCCATCTAGTTTTAGTCTGCTGTTAACACACAGAGTTAAACAGGAGACATTCACCAGGGGCGACTTCATCCTCCTCCTGCTTCATCTAGGAGCTCTGCCTCCATCTGTTGGAGGAGAGGGGTACTGCAGTACAAGAGGTCTGTTGGAGGAGAGGGGTACTGCAGTACAAGAGGTCTGTTGGAGGAGAGGGGTACTGCAGTACAAGAGGTCTGTTGGAGGAGAGGGGTACTGCAGTACAAGAGGTCTGTTGGAGGAGAGGGGTACTGCAGTACAAGAGGTCTGTTGGAGGAGAGGGGTACTGCAGTACAAGAGGTCTGTTGGAGGAGAGGGGTACTGCAGTACAAGAGGTCTGTTGGAGGAGAGGGGTACTGCAGTACAAGAGGTCTGTTGGAGGAGAGGGGTACTGCAGTACAAGAGGTCTGTTGGAGGAGAGGGGTACTGCAGTACAGGAGGTCTGTTGGAGGAGAGGGGTACTGCAGTACAAGAGGTCTGTTGGAGGAGAGGGGTACTGCAGTACAAGAGGTCTGTTGGAGGAGAGGGGTACTGCAGTACAAGAGGTCTGTTGGAGGAGAGGGGTACTGCAGTACAGGAGGTCTGTTGGAGGAGAGGGGTACTGCAGATCAGGAGGTTCAGTCTTTCTAAAGCAGGCAGGGGTGCTCAGACAGCTCCACAGGTGTACAGGGGAGGGGAGGGTAAAGGAGGAGAGGAGAGATGGAGGAGCAGGTGTTTATCTGGATCTGAGTGTGTCTAGAAGAGAGAGAGAGAGAGGGGGAGCGAAAGAGAGAAATAATGTATATGTTACAGTGCAATCTTAGGAAATAGTCAGTGTTATGTGGTAACTACTGGGTCTGGTCAGCTTCCAACTTAGACACATAGTGCCCTCTTGTCTGCTTGTGTGTGGGCGTGCGCATGCATGTGTGTGTGTGTGTGTGTGTGTGTGTGTGTGTTGGGAGAGGAAGTGAGTCTGGGAATAGAGCAGAGATGTGAAATGCGTTTCCTCGTTGTTGGCACGGTTACCCTGCGAACATTCCGACCGATGCAGCCAATCCAAGCCAAGGGTCGTTACCACGGAGATGGCATTTGGCATGCCTATTTTCAAGTGTGTGTGTGTGTAAAGTCTGCCTAGTTCTTGCTTCAGAAATAAGCCTATAGAGTTAAGCCAACCCCTTGTCCAGTTGACAACGATAAAGGACGTCACAGTGGCACTGACAGTTAATTCTATGGCACTTTCATAAATGTTGTTGTGAAAACAAGTATCTAACAATAATATGAAATATCCAACAGTTCTGGATTTGAGTGCACAAGCCACTCAAACTAATTGTAACACTCTCCTTACTCCACACCTTCCAGCTTTAGCACTAGCTAGCGCTGGTGGATAAGGGAAGCTAGCATGTGTTGAAGGTTTATTGACTTTTCTCTGAAATATTGCTGTAATTTCACATAATGGTTCCACTTTGAAGGAATAACAACTTATCGGCTTTAGTAATTGTTTACTTAAAAGTGAAGAGATTAGGGGAGGGGAGAGGAGGAGAGGGGACGAGAGAGGAGGAGAGGGGAGGAGAGAGGAGGGGTTGGAAAGAGAAAAGAGGAGGGTAGAGGAAAAGGGAGGGCAGGAGAGGGCAGGACGTGGCCTAGGGTGGTCTAGCGGACTGGTCTAAGCTGCTACCTCCGGTTCACATAAACCACTGCAGCATGGATTCAAATCCACTGCTATTTCAGCACTCTCTTCTCTGCTCTTTTCACTTTTCTCTCTATTTCTGTACTGCCCCACTCCTGTATAAAGACATTGAAAAGAAGAAGAGGAGGTAAGGGGAGAAGGAAGTAAGGAGAGGAGAGAAGGAGGTAAGGGGAGGAGAGAATAAGGTAAGGAGAGGAGAGAAGGAGGTAAGGGGTGGAGAGAAGGAGGGAAGGGGTGGAGAGAAGAAGGTAAGGAGAGGAGAGAAGGAGGTAAGGGGTGGAGAGAAGGAGGTAAGGAGAGGAGAGAAGAAGGTAAGGAGAGGAGAGAAGGAGGTAAGGGGTGGAGAGAAGGAGGTAAGGAGAGGAGAGAAGGAGGTAAGGGGAGGAGAGAATAAGGTAAGGAGAGGAGAGAAGGAGGTAAGGGGTGGAGAGAAGGAGGTAAGGAGAGGAGAGAAGAAGGTAAGGAGAGGAGAGAAGGAGGTAAGGGGTGGAGAGAAGGAGGTAAGGAGAGGAGAGAAGGAGGTAAGGGGAGGAGAGAATAAGGTAAGGAGAGGAGAGAAGGAGGTAAGGGGTGGAGAGAAGGAGGGAAGGGGTGGAGAGAAGAAGGTAAGGAGAGGAGAGAAGGAGGTAAGGGGTGGAGAGAAGGAGGTAAGGAGAGGAGAGAAGGAGGTAAGGGGTGGAGAGAAGGAGGGAAGGGGTGGAGAGAAGAAGGTAAGGAGAGGAGAGAAGGAGGTAAGGAGAGGAGAGAAGGAGGTAAGGGGAGGAGAGAAGGAGGTAAGGGGTGGAGAGAAGGAGGTAAGGGGTGGAGAGAAGGAGGGAAGGGGTGGAGAGAAGAAGGTAAGGAGAGGAGAGAAGGAGGTAAGGGGTGGAGAGAAGGAGGTAAGGGGTGGAGAGAAGGAGGGAAGGGGTGGAGAGAAGAAGGTAAGGAGAGGAGAGAAGGAGGTAAGGGGTGGAGAGAAGGAGGTAAGGAGAGGAGAGAAGGAGGTAAGGGGTGGAGAGAAGGAGGGAAGGGGTGGAGAGAAGGAGGGAAGGGGTGGAGAGAAGAAGGTAAGGAGAGGAGAGAAGGAGGTAAGGGGTGGAGAGAAGGAGGTAAGGAGAGGAGAGAAGAAGGTAAGGAGAGGAGAGAAGGAGGTAAGGGGTGGAGAGAAGGAGGTAAGGGGTGGAGAGAAGGAGGGAAGGGGTGGAGAGAAGAAGGTAAGGAGAGGAGAGAAGGAGGTAAGGGGTGGAGAGAAGGAGGTAAGGAGAGGAGAGAAGGAGGTAAGGGGTGGAGAGAAGGAGGTAAGGAGAGGAGAGAAGGAGGTAAGGGGTGGAGAGAAGGAGGGAAGGGGTGGAGAGAAGAAGGTAAGGAGAGGAGAGAAGGAGGTAAGGGGAGGAGAGAAGGAAGTAAGGAGAGGAGAGAAGGAGGTAAGGGGTGGAGAGAAGGAGGTAAGGGGAGGAGAGAAGGAGGTAAGGGGAGGAGAGAAGGAGGTAAGGGGAGGAGAGAAGAAGGTAAGGAAAGGAGAGAAGGAGGTAAGGGAAGAAGAGATGGAAAGAGAGGAGAGGCCTGTCAGCGAGGAAAAGAGCACGCAGCTGGGTCAATGACATCTGTTCAGGGTCCGCTTACACACACACACACACACACTGGTCTGCGCTTAACGCTGAGATTTATGACTCAACAAGTGCAGGGGCGCTCTAGGAAAAGAAATCCAACTTTTTAGCTGTCACAAATAGCAGAATGGATAATTTTTTTTAATGGTGCAAGCTGGAATTCCATTGCCATCACAGTTTAGCTACATACAGACAGTGAAAAACTGTATGCTAACGGTTGACCCTAGCTACTAATAATAGCACTCAGCAGTTGCAACAGAAAACCACAACAAAGTCGTGTGAGCCACAGAATCCTTGAGACAACGTGCATTGCAAATCATGCAGGCATCAGAGAGGCTTACAGTACTATTTACAAGTATTGGAACTTCTCCAGCTCTTGGAGGTGGCGCAGTGTGTGTGTGTTATGGATGTGACCTTGGCGTGAGAACACTGCACTTCTAAATAATTGTGTGTATGTGTGTGTGTGTGTGTGTGTGTGCATGCATGTGTGCGTGCGTGGAGGGGGAGAGCTGAAAACGCAAGGTGACTCCGTCACTGAGGCTTTGTGTCGTACACACACACACACACACACACACACACACACACACACACGGTGGGATTATTCCCTTCGTGTCTAACGTGTTTGATGTTCCTGTTGTAACTCTCACACCCTGACCCACCTGTCAGCTACACAGCTCTGTTCAATCCTACTACCAACTGGTACGTGTAACCAATTCTCTCCTCCAACTTCCTGCAGCGTTTAGTTCCAGCCCTGCGCTAACATACCTGATTCTATTAATCAGCTGTTCATCAGGACATTGATTAGCTGAATCAGGTGAGTTAGAGCAGGGCTGAAACAAAAACCCTACACACCCAGTGGCTCTGTAGTAAGAGGATTGGTCACCCCTGTAATAGATTGTAAGACTCTCCTCCTGTGGCCTTCTAGTCCAACTATAACTACTCTACTAGCAATACACCTGATAAGGCCAGTAGCCACAGATGTTTTATCATTTGGTCACTGGACTGGGCACTGGTTGACGGGTTAGACGTACAGTAGCACTGCAGACCAGAATTGAGGATTGTAGGTCATGCACAGCCACAGCCACTAGATGGGGCTGAGCTATCCTCCAGTCCAGACTTCACTCAGAACATCCAGAATACTGTTGAGGCTAACTTTAGCCAGAGAGGCTAGGGGAGTGGGGCAGGTGGGCAGGGGAGGGGGGCACACACACAGATATGCAACACGACCAAACCGAACCCCCTGCCCTACCTTTTGCGCAGGACAGCCGGTGTGCTGTGTGTGTGTGTGTGTGTGTGTGTGTGTGTGTGTGTGTGTGTGTGTGTGTGTGTGTGTGTGTGTGTGTGTGTGTGTGTGTGTGTGTGTGTGTGTGTGTGTATATGTGTTTCGCAGCCAGCGCTCGGCCTGTCTCATATTTCCAAGAGCTGGTCTCTCAGTTTGATTCTCAGAGCGACAGGCTACAGAAGGACTATACCGTAGAACCAGAGAACCACAGGGGAGACGGGAACTTTTCTAGCACTCTGTTGGGCCACGTATGGACACCGGCTGGCCCGCCGCTATGGTTTTACGAGCTACGCTAGGAGCTAACACATGGAACATATCAGTGCACACACGGATCAGCTACGACTCAACCCTGAGAGAGAGAGAAAATATAAGTGTGTCTGAGTGTATGTCTACATTATTTGTCAATATTACAGTGTGTGTGTGGAAGTGAAGCAACAGGAAAGTTTGAGTGAGGAAGAGAGTGTGTGTGACTGGCAGACATTTAGTGAGAAGCAGCTAGCTGCAGGTGGACTCAGAGCCTACTCAGAACACTGTCCAGTTGGATCTTCCTTCGTTTCTCTGTGCACTTATTTTCTTCTCTTAGGGGACTGTTCTTTTCCTCCACTGGGTGTTCTGGTCTTCTTCAGTCTGTTCTCCTGGATATGTGAAAGGAATCATCCCTCGTTCCATTGGACAGAATGGAGAGAGTAAAATACTTCAAAGAAACAAAATAGAAAGCTGGAAACCATTGCATGGAGAGAGTGAAAAACTGAAAAGAAGAGAGAATTGTCGAGCTGTGGTCTGTAGATAGACTGTAGACTCCACAGATCTCTTGGTAGTCTAGTCAGTAGTCCTGTCTGTAATTCTATACCACGGCCGGTCTGTGGTTCATCTGTCTCTCAGGGGGTTTTGCTCCACCCTCCACCAACACCAGCTGGGAATCTGATTGAACTTTGAACTTGAAGATTCATTTAACTTTGAACTTGAACGCCACCTAAGAAACAGATGCAATAAAGTCATCATCATCATCATCTTCATCCTATCATCATCATGTTTATCAAGGAGTCTAAAGAGACATTGCGGGGGGACCCTGATCTAAGATGTGAGCTAGCCTTCCTCTCCCGGGGCTGTGACTTCGTACTGCCCTCGCGCTTCAAGAAGAGAATCAAGACGTTCCAGCAACTGCAGGCGCAGGTTGGTTAGTACTGGACTGGACTGGACTGGACTGGACTCACTGGATGAGGCTGATGCATTAAACACACACACACACACACATCTGCAATAAACACACAAACACACACACGCACACGTTTGTGTTAAAACACACACACACACACGGTTGTTAAACAGACACACACAAATAGACACCTTTTCTCACACAATAACACAAATACATGCCGGGGAAGACATGCTATTCTGAGGCAGATACCAGAGTGGTATTTTTAGTCCTGGGGGGCAGGAATAGAGTGATAGAATGGATGAGTGCAGAGAGGAGAGGATAGGGGGGGGGGGGGGGGGGGGGGGGGCTGGTTCAGCTGTCCTACTTGATACCCACCCAGTACAGACACCCAGCAGGGCGTATAGGGCCTGTAACTTTGACACATAACACAGTGCTTGAACCTTGTTTCATGGTGTTGAAACAGACATGCATCAGTATTT